>NC_143587.1:173438981-173586648 GCF_048544385.1 Mastigoproctus giganteus | reverse complement strand
CTGTATATACTTTATTTATTGTGGATGTGGTATTTTTCTTTGGTCAGTGTTAAGAAACATCTTTTTGGATAAGGAGTTGAGTGTCCTGCAGGAGATGAGCATTACTTTAATTTGTTCTTTAATATTATGATTTTGCTTTATTTTGAATGTTGGGATATCTTTGTGCTGAGGTAGCAGAATTACTCTTAGCCAAATATAACCATTAGCATTAGTAGAGGCATATGATGCAAGAAAGCAAGCTTATGCAGCATCAGCCAAAAAAAAAAAAAACGAACTTCCACTTCACCCCTCCGTTCGTTCGAAATACTTGTCCAGCTGAGCCTTAAATTTATTTAGGCTATCAACTTCCACGACAAGGCATGGAAGTCTGTTCCACCAACCAACTACACGCTGGCTAAAGACAAATTTCTACATGTCTATCCTACATCTGTCTTTCCTCAATTTGAATTTATGCCCTGTCAGGTGATTATTCTGAACAAGAGGAAGAATCTCATCAGCATTGAGCATGCTCAAACCATTCAAGGCTTTATACATCTCTATCAGATCACCTCGCTGGTGCCTAGTCTCCAGACACTAATTTGCAAAACTTAAGCCTTTCTTTGTAAGAGCACCCCTTTGTTCCATTCACTAATCTTGTTGCCCTTCTCTGTACTCGTTCCAGCAGCTCTACATCCTTCTTGAAATGAGGCCTCCAGACCTGTATACATTGTTACAAGGTGTGGCCTGACCATTGCCTTATACAAGGGAATAATCACCTCCTTATCCCTGCTAGAAAAATTCCTGTATATCATTGACAAGACACCATGAGCTACTCTTGCAGCCCTTCTGCACTGCTCAGAGCACTTCATATCTGACTGCACAATTACCCCGAGGTCTTTTTCATTCTATACCACTGTCGGTGTAGTACCACAGAGTTGATACGTTGCTCTGGGGTTGCTGTTTCCCATATGTAGTACTTTACATTTGTCAATGTTAAATTTCATTTGCCACCTCTCAGCCCATCTGCTCAACCTTTCCAGATCCTGTTGCAGCAGCATAGTGTCAGTAGCATCCTTGACAACCATGCTAACCTTTCTATCGTCTGCAAACTTGGACATTAAGCTTGATATACCATTATCAATATCATTTATAAATACAGAAAACAATAATGGACCCAACACTGAACCCTGAGGGACTCCACTATTAACGATGAGCGGTGAGTCCACGATGAGCAGTGTCCACTGATTACCACTCTCTTTCTTCTTCCCCTCAACCTCCCCTTTATCCATAGCAGCAATTTGCCTCCAATGCCACACTGCTCCAATTTGTGCAGCAGTCTTCCATGTGCAACAGTATCAAACACCTTTCTAAGATCCAAGTATATAATATCAAAATTATTCCCTGCATCCAGTTCTTCTGTGACTGCATCATAGTATGCAATCAAATTGGTCAGGCAAGACTTCCCCTTAACAAAATCATGTTGTGTCCGAGCTATAACTGAAGTCTTGTATAGATGATCCTGCAGTGCTTCTTTAACCAGTGCCTCCATTAATTTTCCTTGAACAGAAGTTAAACTCACAGGTCTATAATTACTTGTGTCAGCCTTTGATCCTCCTTTGTGAATTGCGGTCACATTTGCACATCTCCAGTGTCTATGGGTACCTCCCCTGAGTCCAAGGAAGCTCTCATAATTATGGCTAAGGGTTTGCTTACTTTCTTTGCTTCCTCCTTTAATATAACTGGATAGATCCCATCCACCCCAGGTGCCTTTCTTGTGTTTATCTTCAACAATTTCTCCTCAACTTTACTCTCAGTTATTACAAGATTCTCTAGCTTACTGCCAGAGTTGAATACACCTCTGGCATTCCCCTCGCTGAATAACTCCTCATGTGTGAATGTCGATGCAAAATATTCATTTAGTTTGTTAGCTACCTGAGCAGGATCATCAACAGTTGAACCATCAATATCTAGTGGACCAATGTGGTTCATCCCCATCCTTCTATAGTTTACATAAGTAAATTACTCTTTGCTGTTTTTCTTTGCATCCCTTGCCAAGGATTTCTCGTAATCTGCCTTTGCCTGCCTAACCTCCTTTGTAACTTGGTTACAGATCAACTTGTATCTATCATAGGCTTCTGTGTTACGTGTTAATTTTTATGTATCGCATGCATTTTTCTTCTTCATCATATGTCTCATTAGTTCATCTGACATCGATTTAGGCCTAAACCTTGAACAATAATTCTTAGTTGGTATGTAAAGCCTAGTAGCTTCCAAGATAAGTTCTTTGAATGCTTTCCATTTTGAATTTGCTGTTGTTAACATCTTCAGTTGGTCCCACTGTATAGAATTTAAATACTGTCTCAGACCATCGTAGTCGCCTTTACGAAAGCAATAACCCTTCCCTTTACCACTGATGGTAGTTACCTCTTTGAGTAAATCCCACTTCAGCACACTGTGATCACTGCCACCTAGTGGTTCCTTTATCTGCAGATACTTAATGCATGAAGAATCACTACTGATAATCAAATCAAGAGTATTACTCCCTCTAGTTGCCTCCCGAACATGCTGATGTAGAAAACAATCATCCAATGAATCCACAAAAAACCCTTGCTAGTGTGTGAGAGACCAACCCACAAATTCCAGTCAATATCTGGGAAATTAAAATCCCCCATTATAAGACTCTCTGATGGACTGGCCCACTCTATTTCCCTATACAGTTTCTTATTATACTCATCAGAGTCATTAGGCCAATAGCACACTCCTACTCTCAATTTTGATCTCCCAATGCTTATGTCACACCAAACTGACTCGACACTGCACTATCCAGCGATGTCGACTGGCTTCATTTCCTTGGATTTTATGTGTTTCTTAGCTAACAGCATAACCCCCTCCTCCCTTCCTATCCTGTCTATCCTTTCTGTAGACGTTGTACTCCCCAAATTCCAGTTCTGCATTCCTTATATCTGTGTGACACCATGTCTCTGTTATCCGAACAATATCTGCATTTGACGCTTTGAGTAATACCTCAAATTCATCAAATTTATTTACCAAACTCCTAGCATTGGTGTATACGCAAGTATACATGTATCTGTTTCTATTCTTAACTACCCTAACACAACCCATGTGTTTACTTGACCGCAATGACTCCCAGCAATCTCTGAAATATCATACATCTTGTTTTTCAGGCTTCTGCTCATTCCAATAGAAGCAGTGCAAGAATCGCTTTCACCTCTGCCAGTGACTAGTGTTAATCTATTAGTCTTTGTATCCCCCCAAGCTAGCAGTTTTCCGACCCACCTAACACTGCCTCGATAGCATCAGCAAATATTCTTGCACCCTTTCTATTTAAGTGTATCCCATCCCTGTAGAAGCAGTCTCTCCTGTTAACAAGTACAGACCAGGCTGAAAAAAATTCTACCCCTTGAGCTTTGCACAATCTTTCCAGGGCCGAATTGATCGACAAGGTTCTCATCATATACTCCCTCCTATCATGTCTGGGCAGAACTGCAGACGCTGTTGCATTAGTATATTATGAAACAGTTGTGGTTATACTTTATATTCTCTATATTCTTATAATGTTTCTTTCTTTATAATAGTGTGGGCACTATTTATTTGTATATACAAGGTGTAACGACATTAGCATAAAATTAATGCAGGTCCAAAAGCAAATCATACAAAAAAAATAAATAAATAAAATGTTTGCATATTCTAACAAAAATGACACTGCTTATTCAAGATTTGCTGGTATGCCATATGTTCCCTACTAATCTTCAAGCAATTAATAACACCACAGATACAGTCTAAATGCTATGTAATCTATATTCTTCAAATTAAAATGTATTTGTATGGAAAGTAATCATCCAAAATGGTAACATCATGAATACCACAGATCTGAAGCATTAACCTGAACATTATTCTTCCCTGATTTAAATATGACTTAATGCATGCTGGATTGTTTACAGTGAGATCTCTCAAAACAGATCAACTGCAGAAATACTGAAAACAGATATTTTACCTGACTTAACATCTGTGATCCAATCTTTACAAATTTAGTAGAGCTGCGTATACAGGGTGATTCACTACCAGTGCGACAAACTTTGTCGCACTGGTAGTGAATCACCCTGTATACACAGCTGAACAGCATGAACAAGTGATCCCGCTGGAAGTCAGCATTTAAGAACCGTTTCTGTTGAAGAAACCAAGTAGCAAAAGTCCTCCGGAGTGGATAATCCGCAGGCTCCAATGATTGGACGCATTGCAGATGGTATGAACTCATTTGGTTTGTTGACAGTATCCTCCATATAGTGGATTGGGAAATACCCAATCGTTGGCCTATCGCTCGAGTACTCTTACTTGGATTGCCTTCCGCAAGATGTAAGACATTCTCCTCATTGTCTGGCGTCCTCGTCGTTTGCTCTCGATTCATGGTACCTCTTGTCAAACAACCAGTCTCACGTAACCTTCTGTGCACACGTGCGAAAATCATATGATGAGGAGCATGCCTGTGCAGGAAACGTTCCTGGTACAAGCGCAGAGCGGCACGCCTGTTAGAGTCCGCAGCTCCATACGTGAAGTGCATGTCGGCCAGTTCAACATTTGAATACTCGTCCATCCTACTGCCTCGGGAACCGGTTTACAAATGCTGACTTCCAGCAGGATCGCTGTTCACGCGACCTCCCGTTCAACGTCCTCTACCACATGACGAAGGCATTTCGGACCCTGCAATGCTATGTGAATCCGATTCGTCTTTGTGCCCCCTACACCTCCTGCAAGTTTGTCGCACTGGTAGTGAATCACCCTGTATATACTGACAAAAATTGATAACTAACTTACTAATGTTACCTTCTTCATTGTGTGTTAATGACAGGTGTGTCAAAAGCTGAAAGGCAAAGTTATCACTTCCCTGAAATGAGTTTTTAGAACCATCATCTACTAAAATGAAGTGGGTATGGTGGGGATCCAAACATACAGAATTCTGGCATTCTGCATTTCCAATTTTTTTATATGGTGCAATATATGGTTCCTGAAATTAAAACAGATTATTTTACAGCCAATTTTTTTTTTTAAAGAAAAAAAATCAGTTTAACACCTGCAGCCCACCTTACATTATAATTTTAAGAATGAAGTTATATATTAAAATTATTTTAAAGATGCTTTGAACAAATTTGTAAACATACTACACTGACCTTGACAAACACAATAATTTAGAAAAATTTACTGGTTACATTAGCATTAGTAGGGCCTATGATGCAAGAAAGGATAAGCTTATCTAGTATCAGCCAAAAGAATAAAAAAAAAAAAAAAAAAAAAACTTTCCAAATGTTTGTCTAATTCACTCCAAATGTTTGTCTAATTCTGCCTTGAACTTATATAAGTTGCTGACCTCCACTACAACAAATGGAAGGTTGTTCCAACTATCAACCACCCACTGGCTAAAGGCAAATTTCTGCACATCTATTCTACAATTGTCTTTCCTCACAAAAAGATGATCCCAAATTTAAATAATTAAAATAAAGTTTTTCTAAACTATGTAAAACCAACAGTAGTATGTTTAATTTACAAATTGTTCATTTCTAAATTCTTAATGATATTTTTCAGCCCTTTCATATTGAATTTCCCATTTTTTTTGGAATAATGGTAAGCTGCAAGTTCACAGTAAAAGAACATTTAAAATAACATTCAAAACTTTTAGAGACATGATCAAATATACGAAACATTTTAGTTATTGGCTTGGCAAAAAAGCTATATATCAATACTGCCCTAGAGATTATATATTTTGTAAAAATGTACATGTTTCTAGCTGAATATCATATTACAGTGGACTATATATGGAAGATTATCAGACAATTGAGAATTTCCTGTTCCTCTAAGGACTAAATAGTTTTTTAAAGCTTAAAGAAGTAGATTAAGGTGATGAGAGAAAACCCATTCAGTTCTATGTTAAGGATACCCTATGACACAAGAGATAAAACTGCAGTTATAAGCCATAACATCTGTCCTTTGTAGCAACTATGCTTGGGAAAAGTGGAAATTGAGTAAACGAGCAAATACAATAAAAAGAATTGAAATAAACTGAAAAAAATTATTATAAAATTTGGGAGCTTTTATTTTAGTTTGTACCAACTATAATCTAACTCAGCTTGGCATTGGCAAAGTTGATTTTATCAGGCCAGTTCACTCATTTTTGACTGAGCAGACCTACTGAATTTAAAATAAAACTGGTATGCTTAATCCTACCATAAACTCAGATGCAACCCTTATACTTGGCTGCAAATCATTTCTTGATGAGCTATAAATATTGACAAAACAGTGGCCAGCAAAACTGAATGCAATAAAAAAAAATATGGGAACTTTTATTTCAGTTTGGCCTAACTCTAATCCAACTTGTTTTTTTACAGTTCCGGCTAATAGAGAAGTTTTCTTAAATTTTTGCTGATTTATTGACTTAAATTGGCATATTAATTTATACTCCTAGTTACGATACTTAGTTTAATTTGAACTTTGATAGAGATGTTTTAGGTTATTACTTAGTATTGGTAAGGGTACACAATCCATGTTTAATTTATTTATCTGTTTTATTGACTTAGCATTAGCAAAGGCACATGATGCAAGAAAGAAAGCCTTTATAGCATCAGCCAAAAAAAAAAAAAAAAAAAACCTTATTTCACCCATCCACTTTCTCCAAACGTTTATCAAGTTCTGCTTTGAATCAATTTAAGCTATCAACTTCTATGACAGATGGAAGTTTGTTCCAGCAATCAACCACCCGCTGGCTAAAGGCAAACTTCCACACATCTATCCTACAGCCGTCTTTCCTCAATTTGAATTTATGCCCTCTCAGGTGATTATTCTGAGCAAGAGAAAGAATCCCATCTGCACTGAGCATGCTCAAACCATTCAAGGCTTTATACACCTCAATCAGATCACCTCACAGGTGCCTAGTCTCCAGACACTGTAATTTGCAAAACTTAAGCCTTTCTTCGTAAGAGCAACCCTTTGTCCCATTCACTAATTTTGTTGCCCTTCTCTGTACTCATTCCAACAGCTCTATATCTTTCTTAAAATGAGGCCTCCAGACCTGTATACAGTACTCAAGGTGTTGCCTGATCATTGCCTTATACAAGAGAATAATCACCTCCTTATCTCTGCTAGAAAAATTCCTGTATATCATTGACAAGACACCATGAGCTACTCTCGCAGACCGTCTGCACTGCTCAGAGAACTTCATATCTGCCAGCAAAATTACCCCCAGATCCTTTTCATTCTCTACCACTGTCAGTGTGATACCACAGAGTTGATAAGTTACTCTGGGATTACTGCTTCCCATATGTAGTACTTTAAATTTGTCAATGTTAAACTTCATTTGCCACCTCTCAGCCCATCTGCTCAATATTTCTAGATCCTGTTGCAGCAGTATACTGTCATTAGTCTCATTAACAACCCTGCCAACCTTTGTATTGTCTGAAAACTTGGACATAAAGTCTGATATACCATCATCAATATCATTTATAAATACAGAAAACAACAGTGGACCCAACACTGAACCCTGAGGGACTCCACTAATAACATTAGTCCACGAAGAGCAGTTTCCATTGATTACCACTCTCTATCTTCTCTCACTCAACCATCCCTTTATCCATAGCAGCAATAGGCCACACTGCTCCAATTTGTGCAGCAGTCTTCCATGTGCAACAGTATCAAATGCTTTTCTAAGATCCAAATATATGATATCAAAGTTATTCTTTGCATCCAGTTCCTTTGTGACTACATCACAGTATCCAATCAAATTAGTCAGACAAGACTTCCTCTTAACAAACCCATGCTGTGTGCCGAGCTATAACTGAAGTCTTATCTACATGATCCTGCAATCCTTCTTTAACCAGTGCCTCCATTAATTTCCCTGGAACAGAAGTTAAACTAACAGGTCTGTAATTACCTGTGTCTCCCTTTGATCTTCCTTTATGGATTGGGGTCGCACTTGCACATCTCCAGTCCATGGGTGCTGCCCCTCAGTCCAGGGAAGCTCTCATAATTATGGCTAAGGGTTTGCTTACTTCCTTTGCCGCCTCCTTTAATATACTGGATAGATTCCATCCATCCCAGGTGCCTTTCTTGTGTTTATCTTCAACAATTTCTCCTCCACTTTACTCTCAGTTATTACAAGATTATCTAGCTTATTATCGGAAATTGATATCTATGTTAAGGATACCCTATGACACAAGAGATAAAACTGCAGTTATAAGCCATAACATCTGTATTTTGTGGCAACTATGCTTGGGAAAAGTGGAAATTGAGTAAACGAGCAAATACAATAAAAAGAATTGAAATAAACTGAAAAAAATTATTATAAAATATGGGAGCTTTTATTTTAGCTTGTACCAACTATAATCCAACTCAGTTTGTCATTGGCAAAGTGATTTTATCAAGCCAGTTCACTCATTTTTGACTGAGCAGACCTACTGAATTGAAAATCAAACTGGTATGCTTAATCCTACCATAAACTCAGATGCAACCCTGGCATCTGAGTTTATCAAGACCGGAGCAATTTTTTAACTGCAAATCATTTCTTGATGAGTTATAAATATTGACAAAAAACAGTGGCCAGAAAAACTGAATGCAATAAAATAAAATATGGGATCTTTTATTTCAGTTCGGGCTAACTCTAATCTAACTTGTTTTTTTTACAGCTCCGGCTAATAGAGAAGTTTTCTTAAATTTTTGCTGTTTTATTGACTTAAATTGGCATATTAATTTATATTCCTAGTTACGACACTTAGTTTAATTTGAACTTCGATAGAGATGTTTTAGGTTATTACTTAGTATCATTTGTTTTATATCCACGTTTGTTTTATATTTAGCTGTTTTATTGACTTAATTGTTATATTGAATTATTTTCTATAAGACCTAGTCAAGCTCGTTGGTTTATTTTGAATTTAGTTATTAACTATATAATATCGGTGTAGATACACCATAGTTTACCCATAAATTTGAACTATGTACGTATGTAGAATAAATGGCATCGTTTTAATTGTATCTGATATTTAGCATTAGCATTAGCATTAGTAGAGGCATTTGATGCAAGAAAGCAAGCTTATGCAGCATCAGCCAAAAAAAAAAAAAAAAAAAAAAAAGCAACATAAATAAATAAAAATAACCACTTCCACTTCACCCCTCTGTTCGTTCGAAATACCTGTCCAGCTGAGCCTTAAACTTATTTAGGCTATCAACTTCCACGACAAGGGATGGAAGTCTGTTCCACCCACCAACCACCCGCTGGCTAAAGGCAAATTTCCGCACATCTATCCTACATCTGTCTTTCCTCAATTTGAATTTATGCCCTCTCAGGTGATTTTTCTGAGCAAGAGGAAGAATCCCATCAGCATTGAGCATGCTCAAACCATTCAAGGCTTTGTACACCTCTATCAGATCACCCCGCTGGTGCCTAGTTTCCAGACACTGTAATTTGCAAAACTTAAGCCTTTCTTCGTAAGAGAACCCCTTTGTCCCATTCACCAATCTAGTTGCCCTTCTCTGTACTCGTTCCAGCAGCTCTACATCCTTCCTGAAATGAGGCCTCCAGGCCTGTATACAGTACTCTAGGTGTGGCCTGACCATTGCCTTATACAAGGGAATAATCACCTCCTTATCCCTGCTAGAAAAATTCCTATATATCATTGACAATACACCATGAGCTACTCTTGCAGCTCGTCTGCACTGCTCAGAGAACTTCATATCTGCCTGCACCACCACCCCCAGGTCCCTTTCATTCTCTACCACTGTCAGTGTAGTACCACAGAGTTGATACGTTGCTCTGGGGTTGCTGTTTCCCATATGTAGTACTTTACATTTGTCAATGTTAAACTTCATTTGCCACCTCGAAGCCCATCTGCTCAACCTTTCCAAATCCTGTTGCAGCAGCATAGTGTCAGTAGTGTCCTTGACAACCCTGCCAACCTTCGTATCGTCTGCAAACTTGGACATTAAGCCTGATATACCATCATCAATATCATTTATAAATACAGAAAACAATAAAGGCCCCAATACTGAACCCTGAGGGACTCCACTAATAACATTAGTCCACGATGAGCAGTGTCCATTGATTACCACTCTCTGTCTTCTCCCCCTCAACCACCCCTTTATCCATAGCAGCAACTTGCCTCCAATACCACACTGCTCCAATTTGTGCAGCAGTCTTCCATGTGCAACAGTATCAAAAGCCTTTCTAAGATCCAAGTATATAATATCAAAGTTATTCCCTGCATCCAGTTCTTTTGTGACTGCATCATAGTATCCAATCAAATTGGTCAGGCAAGACTTCCCCTTAACAAAACCATGCTGTGTCCTAGCTATAACTGAAGTCTTGTCTAGATGATCCTGCAGTGCTTCTTTCACCAGTGCCTCCATTAATTTTCCGGGAACAGAAGTTAAACTCACAGGTCTATAATTACTTGTGTCAGCCTTTGATCCCCCTTTGTGAATTGGGGTCACATTTGCACATCTCCAGTCAATGGGTACCTCCCCTGAGTCCAAGGAAGCTCTCATAATTATGGCTAAGGGTTTGCTTACCTCCTTTGCTGCCTCCTTTAATATAACTGGATAGATCCCATCCACCCCAGGTGCCTTTCTTGTGTTTATCTTCAACAATTTCTCCTCCACTTTGCTCTCAGTTATTACAAGATTCTCTAGCTTACTGCTAGAGTTGAATACACCTCTGGCATTCCTCTCGCTGAATAACTCCTCATGTGTGAATGTCGATGCAAAATATTCATTTAGTTTGTTAGCTACCCGAGCAGGGTCATCAACAGTTGACCCATCGATCTCAAGTGGACCAATCTGATTCATCCCCTTCCTTCTAGAGTTTACATAAGTAAAGAACTCTTTGCTGTTTTTCTTCGCATCCCTTGCCATTGTGGGTGCCTTCACAACTAGATAGCTGGTATTGCACTACTTCAAATAAATAACGCTTCTCTAGTAGAGAAGACTACTGTTATTTATTTTCAGTGGATACCACCACCCAGACGATTGTTTCAAAGCTAGTTGGCTCCATCATCAGTGAGCGGGCAGGTACCCTGGTAATGCAGCATGCCGTCACAGTTATGGGTAAACTATGGTGGGTCTACACAGACAATTGTTTCAAAGCTAGTTGGCTTCATCATCAGTGAGTGGGCAGGTACCCTTGTAATGCAACATGCCATCACAGTATGAGTAAACTATTGTGTGCTACACAGATATTATATAGTTAATTATCTAAACCCATAAGAAATTATGCCTTGTGCATTTCATCTTATAACACATTATTTATACACCATTTGGCATCCCTCATATTGTGGAAATAACTTTGCAAATGTGATGGCATGTTGCATTACACACAGTCTGTGTGTGCGTGATGTAAGGAGTGTGAAAAAATCAGGTGACAATTCAGCATTGTTATGGGCCTATATGAGAGTTTGAAGGACAGGGTGGATGCCCTTGAAGGATCGTCAGGCAACACAACGGCAAACCCCAAGGCAGAATGCACTGATCCCACAGGAACTAGAAGTTGTCTGTGATTCTATTGTCAAAGAAACGGGGAACATATTGTGCAAAAAGGATATGTAGAACAGGACCAGGGCAAAGGTTCATGATGTTTTAAGGGCACGAAAACTGATATTAGTTTACACGTTGGCACTAATGATATTAAAAGTAGGAGACCGGCGGAATTACTTAACAAGTACAGGTCACTGTTGGAAAAAAGCCATGAATGAGGGTTGCATTTGAAAGTGTCTGCAATTTTGTTCAGAAACGATAGCAAGGAGTATATAATGAGAGCCTTGTCGATCAATTCAGTCCTGCAGCGAATGTGCAAGGCTCAAGAGGTAGAATTTTTCTCGCCTGGTCTGTGTTTGTTAACAGGAGACACTGCTTCTACAAGCATGGAATACACTTAAATAGCAAGGGTGCAAGAATATTTGCTGATGCTATTGAGGCAGTGTTAGGTGGGTCAGAAACCTGCTAGCCTTCAGGGATACACGAAATAATAGATTAAGAGTAGCCGTTGGTAGAGTGGAAAGTGATTCTTTAGCATTAGTAGAGGCATATGATGCAAGCAAGCAAGCTTATGCAGCATCACACAAGAAAAAAAAAAAAAAAAAAAATGCACTTCCACTTCACCCCTCCGTTCGTTCGAAATACCTGTCCAGCTGAGCCTTAAATTTATTTAGGCTATCAACTTTCACGACAAGGGATGGAAGTCTGTTCCACCAACCAACTACCCGCTGCCTAAAGGCAAATTTCCGTACGTCTATCCTACATCTGTCTTTCCTCAATTTGAATTTATGCCCTCTCAGGTGATTATTCTGAGCAAGAGGAAGAATCCCATCAGCATTGAGCATGCTCAAACCATTCAATGCTTTATACACCTCTATCAGATCACCTCACTGGTGCCTAGTCTCCAGACTCTCTGTAATTTGAAAAACTTAAGCCTTTCTTCGTAAGAGCACCCCTTTGTTCCAATCACTAATCTTGTTGCCCTTCTCTGTACACATTCCAGCAGCTTTACATCCTTCTTCAAATGAGGCCTCCAGACCTGCATACATTACTCTAGGTGTGGCCTGACCATTGCCTTATACAAGGGAATAATCACCTCTTTATCCCTTCTAGAAAAATTCCTGTATATCATTGACAATACACCATGAGTTACTCTTGTAGCCCGTATGCACTGCTCAGAGAACTTCATATCTGCCTGCACAATTACCCACAGGTCCTTTTCATTCTCTTCCACTGCCAGTGTAGTACCACAGAGTTGATACATTGCTCTAGGGTTGCTGTTTCCCATAGGTAGTATTTTACATTTGTCAATGTTAAACTTAATTTGCCACCTCTCAGCCCATCTGCTCAACATTTCCAGATCCTGTTGTAGCAGCATAGTGTCAGTAGTGTCCAAGACAACACTGCCAACCTTTGTATCGTCTGCAAACTTGGACATTAAGCTTGATATACCATCATCAATATCATTTATAAATACAGAAAACAATAATGGACCCAACACTGAACCCTGAGGGACTCCACTAACAACATTAGTCCATGATGAGCAGTGTCCATTGATTATCACTCTCTGCCTTCTCCCCCTCAACCACCCCTTTATCTATAGCAGCAATTTGCCTCCAACGCCACACTGCTCCAATTTGTACAGCAGTCTTCCACGTGCAACAGTATCAAAGGCCTTTCTAAGATCGAAGTATATAATAGCAAAGTTATTCCCTGCATCTAGTTCTTTTGTGACTGCATCATAGCATCCAATCAAATTGGTCAGGCAAGACTTTCCCTTAACAAAACCATGCTGTGTCCGAGCTATAATTGAAGTCTTGACTAGATGATCCTGTACTGCTTCTTTAACCAGTGCCTCCATTAATTTTCCTGGAACAGAAGTCAAACTCACAGGTCTATAATTACTTGTGTCGCCCTTTGATCCTAGTTTGTGAATTGTGGGTCACATTTGCACATCTCCAGTCTGTGGGTACCTCCCCTGATTCCAAGGTAGCTTTCATAATTATGGCTAAGGGTTTGCTTACTTCCTTTGCTGCCTCCTTTAATATAACTGGATGGATCCCATCCACTCCAGGTGCCTTTCTTGTGTTTATCTTCAACAATTTTTCCTCCGCTTTGCTCACGGTTATTACAAGATTCTCTAGCTTACTGCCAGAGTTGAATACACGTCTGGCATTCCAATCGCTGAATAACACCTCATGTGTGAATGTCGATGCAAAATATTCATTTAGTTTGTTAGCTCCCTGAGCAGGATCATCAACAGTGGATCCATCGATATCAAGTGGACCAATCTGATTCATCCCCTTCCTTCTAGAGTTTACATAAGTAAAGAACTCTTTGCTGTTTTTCTTTGCATCCCTTGCCAAAGATTTCTCTTAATCTGCTTTCGCATGCCTAACCTCCTATGTAACTTGGTTACAGATCAACTTGTATCTATCATAGGCTTCTGTGTCACGTGTCAATTTGTATGTATCCCATGCATTTTTCTTCTCTGCCATATGTCTCATTAGTTCATCTGACATCCATTTAGGCCTAAACCTTGAACAGTATTTCTTGGTTGGTATGTAAAGCCTAGTAACTTTCATGATAAGTTCTTTGAATGCTTCCCATTTTGAATTTGCTGTTGGTAATATCATCAGATGGTCCCACTGTATAGAATTTAAATACTTTGTCAGACCATCGCAGTCGCCTTTATGAAAGAAATAACCCTTCCCTTTACCACTGATGATAGTTACCTCTTTGAGTAAATCCCACTTCAGCACACTGTGATCACTGCCACCTAGTGGTTCCTTTATCTGCAGATTCTTAATGCATGAAGAATCACTACTGATAATCAAATCAAGAGTATTACTCCCTGTAGTTGCCTCCCGAACATGCTGATGTAGAAAACAATCATCCAATAAATCCACAAAAGCCCTGCTAGTGCATGAGTAACCAGCCCCCAAATTCCAGTCAATATCTGGGAAATTAAAATCTCCCATTATAAGACTCTCTGATTTACTGGCCCACTCTATTTCCCTGTCCATGGCTGGACAGTACAGTTCCTTATTATACTCATCAGAGTCATTAGGCCTATAGCACACTCCTACTCTCAATTTTGATCTCCCAATGCTTATGTCACACCAAACTGACTCGACACTGCACTGTCCAGCGATGTCGACTGGCTTCACTTCCTTGAATTAATAGCATAACCCCTCCTCCCTTTCTATCCTGTCTATCCTTTCTGTAGACGTTGTACTCCCCAAATTCTAGTTCTGCATCCCTTATATCTGTGTGACACCACGTCTCTGACATCCCAACAATATCTGCCCTTGATGCTTTGAGCAATACCTCAAATTCATCAAATTTATTTACCAAACTCCTAGCATTGGTGTACACGCAAGTATACATGCACCTGTTTCTCTTCTTAGCTACCCTAACACAACCCATGTGTTTACTTGTACCGCAATGACACCCAGCAGTCTCTGAAATATCCTGCATCTTGTTTTTCAGGCTGCTGCTCATTCCAATAGAAGCAGTGCAAGAATCACTTTCACCTCTGCCAGTGGCTACTGTTAATCTATTAGTCTTTGTATCCCCCCCCCAAGATAGCAGTTTTCCGACCCTCCTAACACTGCCTCGATAGCATCAGCAAATATTCTTGCACCCTTTCTATTTAAGTGTATCCCATCCCTGTAGAAGCAGTCTCTCCTGTTAACAAGTACAGTCCAGGATGAGAGAAATTCTACCCCTTGAGCCTTGCACAATCTTTCCAGGGCCGAATTTATCGACAAGGCTCTCGTCATATACTCCCTCCTATCGTGTCTGGACAGAATTGCAGACACTTTCAATTTCAACCCTAATTCACGGCTTTTTTTCAACAGTGACCTGTACTTGTTAAGTAATTCTGCCGGTCTCCTACTCTTGATATCATTAGTGCCAAAGTTTACAACTATATTACCTTTTGTGCCCTTAAAAGATGATATTTGCTCTACAACATCATCTACCTTTGCCCCTGGCAGACATTCCCTCGTCAAAATAAATAAATTTTCTGTTTATACTCAGGGAAGACCAAACGGTCAGAGGAGTTCACAAGATAGACAGATTACAAGAAACAGCACCCTATTCAGTAGTCACGGGCTTGAACCCCAGTCACTCAAGGCACGTGTACTTATGCACCCGCACGCCTGACCACTAGGCACTGCTTCTATTGGAATGAACATCAGCCTGGAAAAACAGATGCAGGAAATTTCAGAGACTGCTGGGAGTCACTGCAGTACAAGTAAACACATGGGCTGTGTTAGGGTAGCTAAGAATAGGAACAGGTGAATATATACTTGGAGTACACCAATGCTAGGAGTTTGGTAAATAAATTTGATGAATTTGAGGTGTTGGTCAAAACATCAAAGGCAGATATTGTTGGGATATCAGAAATGTGGTGTCACACAGATATAAGGAATGATAAAATGGAATTTTGGGAGTACAATGTGAACAGGAAGGACAGACAGGATAGGAAGGGAGGATGGGTTATGCTATTAGTTAAGAAACACATAAAATCGAAGGAAGCACAGCCATTCGACATGGCTGGACAGTACAGTGTCGAGTGAGTTTGGTGTGACATAAACACTGGAAATCAAAATTGATAGTAGGAGTGTTTTATAGGCCTAATGACTATGATAAGTTTAATAAACAACTGTAGAGGAAAAGAGAGTGGGCCAGTAAATCAGAGTCTTATAATGGGGATTTTAATTCCCCAGATATCGATTTGAATTTGTGGGTTGGTCACTCACACACTAGCAAGTCTTTTGTGGATGATTGTTTTCTATAGCAGCATGTTCAGGATGCAACTAGAGGGAGTAATACTTTTGATCTGATTATCTCTAGTGATTTTTCGTGCATTAAGACTCTTAATCTGTAGATAAAGGAACAACTAGGTGGCAGTGATTACAGTTTGCTGAAGTGGGATTTAATCAAAGAGGTAACTACCATCATGGGTAAAGGGAAGGGTTTTTGTTTTCGCAAATGCGACTACGGCAATCTGAGACTGTATTTAAATTCTATACAGTGGGACCAACTGATGATGTTTCCATCAGCAAATTCAAATTGGGAAACAGTCAAAGAATTAATCTTTGAAGCTACTAGTCTTTTCATACCAACTAAGAAATACTGTTCAAGGTTTAGGCCTAAATGGATATCAGATGAACTAATGAGACACATGGCAGAGAAGAAAAATGCATTGGATACATATAAATTAATGGGTCATACGGAAGCCTACGATAGATATAGCTGGTTTGTAACAAAGTCACAAAGGAGGTTAGGCAAGGAAAGGCATATTATAAGAAATCTTTGGCAAAGGATACAAAGAAAACAGCAAAGAGCTCTTTATTTATGTAAACTCTAGAAAGGAGGGTATGAATCAGATTTGTCCACTGGATATTGATGGTTCAAGTGTTGATGATCCTGCTCAGGTACCTAACAAACTAAATGAGAATTTTGCATCTATTCACCCATGAGGAGTTATTGAGGGAGGGAAATGCCAGAGGTGAGTTAAACTGTGGCAGTGACCTAGATAGATGATTTTGTAATAACTGAGAGGAAAGTGGAGGGAAATTATTGAAGATCTATCCAGTTATATATTGTTATATTATATTATAATTTATATAATACAGTTATATTATATAAATTATTGAAGATTTATCCAGTTATAGGCAGCAAAGGAAGTAAGGAAACCCTTAGCCATAATTATGAGAGCTTCTTTGGATGCAGGGGAGGTACCCATAGACTGGAGATGTGCAAATGTAACCCCAATTCACAAAGGAGGATCAAAGGGCGACAAAAGTAATTATAGACCTGTTAGTTTAACTTCCATTCCAGGAAAATTAATGGAGGCACTGGTTAAAGAAGCACTTCAGGATCATATAGACAAGACTTCAGTTATAGCTCGGACACAGCGTGGTTTTGTTAAGGGAAAGTCTTGCCTGACCAATTTGATTGGATACTATGATGTGGTCACAAAGGAACTGGATGCAGGGAATATCTTTGATATCATATATTTGGATCTTAGAAGGGCTTTTGATACTGTTGTACATGGAAGACTGTTGCACAAATTGGAGCAGTGTGGCATTGGAGGGAAATTGCTGCTATGGATAAAGGGATGGTTGAGTGGGAGAAGACAGAGAGTGGTAATCAATGGACACTGCTCATCGTGGACTAATGTTATTAGTGGAGTCCCTCAGGGTTCTGTTGGGGTCCATTGTTGTTTTCTGTATTTATAAATGATATTGATGATGGTATATCAAACTTAATGTCCAAGTTCACAGACGATATGAAGGTTGGCAGGGTTGTTATGGACACTAATGTACAGTAAACTGCTGCAACAGGATCTAGGAAAGTTGAGCAGATAGGCTGAGAGGTGGCAAATGAAGTTTAACATTGACAAATGTAAAGTACTACATATGGGAAGCAGTAACCCCAGAGTGATGTATCAACTCTGTGGTACTAACACTGACAGTGGTGGAGAACGAAAAGGACCTGGGGGCAATTGTGCACCCAGATATGAAGTTTTCTGAGCAGTGCAGACGGACTGCAAGAGTAATTCGTAGTGTCTTGTCAATGATATACAGAATTTTTTCTAGCAGGGATAAGGAGGTGATTATCCCCTTGTATAAGGCAATGGTCAGGCCAGACCTTGAGTACTGTATACAGGTCTGGAGACCTCATTTTAAGAAGGATGTATAGCTGTTGGAACAAGTACAGAGAAGGGCAGCAACATTAGTGAATAGAACAAAAGGCTCTTATGAAGAAGCATTTTGCAAATTACAGTGCCTGGAGATTAGGCACCTGCTAGGTGATCGTGTATAAAGCCTTGAATTGTTTGATAATGCTCAGTGCTGACGGGATTCTTCCTCTTGTTCAGAATAATCACCTGAGAGGGCATAAATTCAAATTTAGGAAAGACAGATGTAGAATAGATGTGCAGAAGTTTGTCTTTAACCAGTGGGTAGTTGGTTGGTGTAAGACTTCCATCCTTTGTTGTGGAAGTTGTTAGCCTAAATAAATTTTCGGCTAAGCTGGACGATTCATTTGTAACGAACGGAGGGGTGAATGGGAGCGGTTTTTTTTTTTTTTTTTTTGGTTGACGCTGCTTAAGCTTGCTTTCTTGCGTCATATGCCTCTACTAATGCTAATGCTAATTTCGAAAGTGATGGTTCGATGGTCTTAGGTGGCCCAGTCATCCTGGACCATCCAGTCAGTTATGTAATGACATCCTCTGACATAGTGACATCTAGCGTGGACTCCCAGAAAGTCGAGGAAAATGTAGGCAGGTTGTTAGGACAGTTTAAGACCACAATGCTGCTGTTTGTGAGAAACTCCTCCATGCACTGGCCATTTCTAGAGCCTCTGTGTTCTAAGGTTTTGCTGTGCCACATGGGTGAGTGGCAATTTAGGTCCACACAAATGAGGATTTTGGATTCTGGCAGTTCTGTTTGAACATAGTGCAGGTATTGGATAGCTTCCAGAATGTCTTCTGCTGGACGACAGTACATGGATATTATGTAAAAATCCCCGCAGGGATGAGATAATATGTGCACAGGTGGGCCATGTAGAAACAGGTGAGATATCTTCATAACAGTCAGGTTGGGATTGCGCACGACCACTGCCATCCGGGGCATTTCACCTTCCACTTGGACGATCTTGTAGTTCAGTGGGTACCCACGTATGGCACTGGCAAAGGCATATGGCTCCTGAAGGAGCAGTATATCATAGTTGTCTTCCTCCACCCTTTGCCTTGTCTGGGCAGCAACAGCTTTAGCTCGCTGAGCATTTAGTTGCCGGAATTTGATACAGGTGGTATTATGTTTTTTTAGCAGTGTCCCCATATTCGATTTTTTGTTGTTGGGCATGCTTTGCCTTCAGATATACAGGGCACTTATTATCTCGGAGTGAATGGGAGTGAGGAAGTTTGTGCCACTTGCAGTTAGCACAAGTCAGATCTTTGTCTTTGTTCAGGCAGTTTTTGAAATTGTGCACCTTCTCTGCACAGTAGCCACAAGTTACTGCCTGGACGTACATGTGAGTTCTGTGCCAAAAGCAGCAACACGTGAAGCACTTAGGAACTGCTACATGCTCTTTGAACCAGTGGGATCCCCAGTTTATGTACATCTTTGTTTGTCTGATTATGGCTTGCCAAGCCTCAGGTGCCAGTTCGATGACCCAGTTTGTGAAGCTTCCATTTTTAGTCTTGGTTTGATATTTTGGTGTGATAAGTTTTAACATCTCTCTCTCTCTCTCTCTCTCTGTCGGGGAGCACTTGCTATAAATTTCTTCTATAGATCTCTTAACAGATGGTAGAGGGAGTCAATTCTTTGTCAATAACAAAAACAATGATAGAGGGGCCCTTTGTCCTGGGCGGCTCAACAGTGAGACCAAGTGTAGGAATCTTAGTGTTGTTTAATATTAAATTGACGTCGTCTATGGTTTCGGTTTCGATAATGACTCCGGTGTTACACGTTTTCGGTATTGATTTTATTCTTGCGTTGCTGAAGTCTCCAGTAAGGGAGTCTATGACTGTCTTCTTTGCCTCTTCACTGGATTGTGTGTTTCCGGGTTTGTTGGCTTGAGCACCATTAGATGTGGTTTTGGCAAAAGCGTTTTCCCAGGTGCAGCATTGATTTGGGCATTTGTGGTGTTATTAGTATTCCTCAGCACTTGTGAGTAAGTGGGGTGCATTGTGACATTTGATTGCTGCCATCTGCTTGGAGGGCTTCCAAGGTGGCAACCAACCTCTGGTGTTGTACATGCGTATCCATCAGTATGGTCTCTAGCTTTGTCCACTAGAGGATAATTTCTGCTTGAAGCATTTACGACATCCTACTGCTGTTGTTTCTCAGTATAGTCTTCAATTTAGCTCTAATAATCATGCTTTGCTATGGCACTGTACCCTCTGGGATAGTGGGACCAAGAACACGTGTCTTATCCACTTGTTTTGGATCTTCCATCGTTTGGGATTGCTCATTTTCTTTAGTCTGGCTGGTGCTGCAGTTTCTCTGTCTGATTTACTTCTTTATTGGTGATATCTCCTGTCTCTGTCTGATTTAGGGACTTCTTTTTTATTTTTCCTCTTGATGATATGTCCTGGTTGCTGGTCGCCAGGGTTAAGGGGAAGTGATTTTGTTAAGGGGAAGTCTTGCCTGACCAATTTGATTGGATACTATGATGCAGTCACAAAAGAACTGGATGCAGGGAATAACTTTGATATTATATACTTGGATCTTAGAGAGGCTTTGATACTGTTGCACATGGAAGACTGCTGCACAAATTGGAGCAGTGTGGCATTGGAGGCAAATTGCTGCTATGGATAAAGGGGTGGTTGAGGGGGAGAAGACAGAAAGTGGTAATCAATGGACACTGCTCATCGTGGACTAATGTTATTAGTGGAGTCCCTCAGGGTTCAGTATTGGGTCCTTCACTGTTTTCTGTATTTATAAATGATATTGATGATGGTATATCAAGGTTAATGTCCAAGTTTGCAGACGATACGAAGGTTGGCAGGGTTGTCAAGGACACTACTGACACTATGCTGCTGCAACAGGATCTGGAAAGGTTGAGCAGATTGGCTGAGAGGTGGCAAATGAAGTTTAACATTGACAAATGTAAAGTACTACATATGGGAAACAGCAACCCCAGAGCAACCTATCAACTCTGTGGTACTACACTGACAGTGGTAGAGAATGAAAAGGACCTGGGGGTAATTGTGCAGGCAGATATGAAGTTCTCTGAGCAGTGCAGACGGGCTGCAAGAGTAGCTCATGGTGTCTTGTCAATGATACACAGGAATTTTTCTAGCAGGGATAAGGAGGTGATTATTCCCTTGTATAAGGCAATGGTCAGGCCACACCTTGAGTACTGTATACAGGTCTGGAGGCCTCATTGCAAGAAGGATATAGAGCTGCTGGAACGAGTACAGAGAAGGGCAATAAGATTAGTGAATGGAACAAAGGGGTGCTCTTACGAAGAAAGGCTTAAGTTTTGCAAATTACAGTGTCTGGAGACTAGGCACCAGCGAGGTGATCTGATAGAGGTAAAGATAAAGCCTTAAATGGTTTGAGCATGCTCAATGCTGATGGGATTCTTCCTCTTGCTCAGAAAAATCACCTGAGAGGGCATAAATTCAAATTGAGGAAAGACAGAGGTAGGATAGATGTGCGGAAATTTACCTTTAGCCAGCAGGTAGTTGGTTGGTGGAACAGACTTCCATCCTTTGTCGTGGAAGTGGATAGCCTAAATAAATTTAAAGCTCAGATGGACAGGTATTTCTAACAAATGGAGGGGTGAAGTGGAAGTGGGTTGTTTTTTTTTTTTTTTTGGCTGATGCTGCATAAGCTTGCTTTCTTGCATCATATGCCTCTACTAATGCTAATGCTAAATAAATTTAAGGCTGAGCTCAACAGTTATTTGGAACGAACAGAGGGGTGAAATGGGAGCGGGTGTTTTTTTTTTTTTTTTTGGCTGATGCTGCATAAGCTTGCTTTCTTGAATCGTATACCTCTACTAATGCTAATGCTAATTATGAGAGCTTCCTTGGACTCAATGGACGAACCCATGGACTGGAGATGTGCAAATGTGACCCCAATTCACAAAGAAGGATCAAAGGGTGACAAGTAATTACAGACCTGTTAGTTTAACTTCTGTTCCAGAGAAGTTAATGGAGGCACTGGTTAAAGAAGCATTGCAGGACCATCTAGACAAGACTTCAGTTATAGCTTGGACAAAGCATGATTTTGTTAAGGGGAAGTTTTGAGTCACCAATTTGATTGGATACTATGATGTGGTCACAAAGCAACTGGATACAAGGAATAACTTTGATATCATATATTTGGATCCTAGAAAGGCTTTTGATACTGTTGCACATGGAAGACTGATGCAGAAATTGGAGCAGTGTGGCATTGGAGGCAAATTACTGCTACAGATAAAGGGATAGTTTAGTTGGATAAGACAGAGGGTGGTAATCAATGGACACTCTTTATGAAATAATGTTATTAGTGGAGTCCATCAGGATTCAATCGTAGGGTCCATTGTTGTTTTCTGTATTTATTAATGATACTGATGATGGTATATCAGGCTTAATGTCTATGTTTGCAGATGATACAAAGGTTGACAGGGTTGTTAATAACACTAATGACAGTATGCTGCTGTAACAGGATTTAGAAAAGTTGAGCAGATGAGCTGAGATTAGTAGTAGAGGCATATGATGCAAAAAAGCAAGCTTATACAGCATCATCCAAAAAAAAAAAAAACCTTCCCATTTCACTGATCCATTAGTTCCAAATATTAGTCTATTTCTGCCTTGAATTTATTTATGCTGTCAATGGAGTTTGTTCCATGGAAGTTATGAGGGAAGTCTGTTCCAGCAATTAACTGCATGATGGCTAAAGGCAAATTTCTGCACATATATTCTACAACTGTCTTTCCTCAATTTCAGTTTATGCCCCCTCGTGTTTGTAATCCGAGCAATAGGGGGAATCTCATCAGCATTAAGCATACTCAACGCAGTCAAGGCTTTATACACCTCAATCAGATTGCCTCGCAGGTGCCTAGTCTCTAGAAGCTGTAATTTGCAGAACTTAAGCATTTCTTTGTAATGATGACAGGCTTCTACTACGCTGTGGTAATTTCCTCCAGTATTAACAGAGAATTGCTCTCAAAATCCTGAAATAAGACAGTACCGGAAGAGCTATACAGCAGAAATGCAGAGTTCAACTAAGGAGAGAGAGAGAGAGAGAGAGAGAGAGAGAGAGAGAGAGAGAGAGAGAGAGAGAGAGAAAGAGACATCACCACACTCCATGGAAGGAACCTGCACAAAGGAATCTCACCATGAAAGAGGAGGAAGGTAAGTCCTCTGAACTGTGTTGTTTTGGAAATGGTACTTTGATAAAGTGGGAGATTATTTTAGAGTAAGGTTGAAGTTGAAGAAACATGAGAAATAAAGAAATGTTTAGTATTGAGTTGGTTTATTGGTTGAAGTTGTAAAGAAAATTGATATTGCTAAATTAGAGAGATTACATGGAATTGTTAGCATTAAGTTAGCGACTTATGGATTGCTGTTGTGAAGAGAATTGACATTGGTAATTAAGAGAAACATGAGGAAGTGATTAAGATTGAATTAGTTTAGTGTTTGAAGCTGTAGAGAAAGTTGAGATTGTTAATTGTGAGAAATTTTATGGAAATGATAGCAAGTATTAACAGACTAAATGAGAAAAATAAATAGATTAGATGTAAATGAACACCAGTTATGTATCGTAAGTAGATTTGTATGATACATGACTTTTGTTTTATATTTGTGTCATTGCTCTTGAGAAACTGACAGCTCACATATAATATATATGGCGCCTCCGTAGACAGGTGGGAAGTAGCAGCAGTGCGTAGCACACTCTTCTTGATTAGACCGGGGTTCGAGCCCGTCACCACCAAATATGGAGGATGTGGAAAGGTCAGGGAATGACCACCGCATATCCTGGAGCAATTAGGCTAATGCTCCTAAAAACCAAAATAACAAACAAACAATAATATATATGTGAGCTGTCTTATATATTATATGTGTACGATATATAATTTATATACTCTTGTGTGTGGAAGGGGATATCCCTCAGCTACTGGAAATTCTCATATTTTAATGCAGTCAGGTAGCTTGTGGAGCTTAGTGCTTGAGGGGAGCTGCTGTACGAAAATCATAACAATGGCCAGCCACTGACGATGATACTAAGGTACAGGGAAATAAAAATTAATAAATAAATAAATAAGCCCCCCCACAACTTAGACGTCAGCCCTTAGCTTAAACGTTAGCCCCTTTCTTTCTTTAATACGGATATAGTGCCATAAAAAGTCAAAAAGGAAATATTTTTTTTATTTTTGATAAAAAAAATAAGATTTTTTGAAAATGAGGGAATAGGGGAAGGGGGGTTAACTGCAACTCCTCTAAGATTATCTCAGTACAAACCACCAACCAGCACAGAATCCAAAAGGACATTTTCTGCTGCTAATTAAACGTGTCAAAATTTGATCCAGTTCAAACGATAACACTATTGAGTTTCTTAAGAGCTCACTTTATTCGGACAGGCAAGAGAGAGTTGTTGTTATTTAGGGCATTAGCAACTAAGGCCATATTGCTCCGGGGATATGCGGTGGTCATTCCCTGACCTTTTCGCATCCTCCGTATTTGGTGGTTACAGGCTCGAACCCCGGTCTAATCAAGAAGTATGTATTACGCACTGCTGCTCCTGCCCACCTGGCTACGGAGGCACCCCGGACAGGCAGTATGGATGCTTATTTTTATGTTTTTAGAGTAACTATGTATAATAATTTTTGCTAGGATATTTATTATTGTAATAAAAGTTTGATTTAAAATGTGAATTCAAGTAATTACTTGTTGTTTCCTTATTAGTATTAGTAATGGCCGTGTGTTGCAAGAAAGCCTATGCTGCACCAGCCAAAAAAAAAAAAAAACTCAAATAAAACAATGATAAAAAACACTAATAATTAATAAAAGAAAAGGAAATTAAACCTATCATCCTATGCGTTTCCCTCACCTGAAGGTTCTATCCAGATGTCCTTTGAATTTCCCCAAACTGACAGCCTCTAACCACCCATGTAGGCAACTTATTCCAGTAATTTATAACTTGCTGGCTAAAATAAAACTTCCTGCAGGCCAATCTAAATATCTCCCCCATAACTTGAATTAATGTCCCCTAGTTCTAGCATCACTTATAATCTTGAAAATTTCATCCTCATTCATTTTACTGATGCCTCTCAGAGCCTTAAACACCCCAATCAAATTTCCTCTAAGGTGTCTAGTTTCCAAACTCTGCAACCCACATATTCAAAGCCTTTCTTCATAAGGACTCCCTTTTGCCGATCTCGCTAGGCGAGTTACCTGTCTTTGCACCCTTTCAAGAAGCTCGATGTCTTTCTTTAGGTGCAGTCTTCATACGTGAACACAGTATTCCAAGTGTGGTCTAACAAAAGTATGGCCTTATATAATGGGATTATCACGTCCCTATCTCTACTTGCAAAAGTTCGATAGATCATCGATAGGACACCATGAGCCTTCCTTGCAACCTGTTTACAATGCTCAGAGAATTTCATGTCTGACCGTATTGTAACACCCAAGTCCCTTTCCTCCAGTACTGGGTTTAGTTGAACTCCACCAAGTGAATAAGTTATTTTGGGATTACTGTTTGCCATGTGTAATACCTTACACTTTGTTGGATTAAAGTATAGCTGCCATTTTTCTGACCATTCCTGAAGTCTATCTAGGTCTCTCTGAAGAAGCTCAGCTTGACAGTCATCATTAACTACTCTACCAATTTTAACATCATCTGCAAATTTAGACTTCATGCCCTCTATCCCTTCATCAATGTCGTTTATGAAAATTAGAAACAACAGTGGTCCTAATTCTGATCCTTGGGGAACCCCACTTCTTACATCAACCCAATCTGAGGAATAGCCATTTATCACAACCCTCTGCCTCCTGCCCTGAAGCCATCCTGCTATCCATCTAAGGATTTTCCCAGTAATTCCAACCTGTTCCAGCTTATAAAGCAACTGCTTGTGTGGGACTGAGTCAAAAGCTTTGCTGAAATCTAAATATACAATGTAGAAACTCTAATGCATTAGGGCTTAAAGCCTCAAGCTGCGAAAGAGATTAGACTATGTGTATTTTAGTGCAATTGCATCATTTTACACAGCTAAACATAGTTTAGTAAATTTGCAATAGCGGCATCATTTAGTTACATCTCATATTGTGAATACCTTCATGACGAGTTGCCACGACATTGCACTACTTCGAATAAGTAACGCTTCACCCGAAGGAGAAGACTTGTTACTTATTCTCAGTGGATACCACCACCCAGACGGCACCATTTCAGGGCTATTTGGCCCTTCTTTGGTGGGTGGGTAGGTACCCAAGTGATGTAATGATGGCAAAACAGCTGTGAAGTATATCTTCACAATATGAGAGATGCCTGATGGTGTATGATATAAGTTAAGACTAATGCATTAGGGCTTAAATGCTCAAGCTGTGAAAGAGATTAGACTATGTGTATTTTAGTGCAATGTCATGGCAACTCGTTGTGAAGGTATTCACAATATGAGATGTAACTTAAACGATGCCACTATTGCAAATTTGCTAATCTATATTTAGCTGTGTATAAATGATGCAATTGCACTAAAATACACAATGTAGAAATTATTCCCTAAATCCATTTCATGAGTGACCCTTTCAAAATAGTGAACCAGATTTGTTAAACATGATTTTCCCTTTACAAAACCATGCTGAGTATCCTTGAGAATTTCAATTCTATCCAACTGATCCTGAATTCCACCCTTGATCATTGCCTCCATGATTTTCCCTACCACTGAAGTCAGACTGGCAGGTCGATAATTTCCCACTTCACTCTTAGAACTACCTTTATGGGAGATACATTGGAACGTTTCCAATCCAATTGAATCTTCACAGAGATGTCTAGTGATGTTCACATAATTAGCCTCAATGGTTCAATTGAGGCTAATTAGTCTCACCTGCTGCCTCCCTTAAGATTATAGGGTATATTCCATCAATTCCACGAGCCTTACTGGCCTGTAGGCTCAAAAGTTTTTTCATTAAATAATCTTGCGAAATTTCAATATCATTAATTACATATTTTTCAACTTCGCTCCCACAATTTCCCATTTCCATAAAAGGGTTTTCATCTGTAAATACTGATGCAAAAAAAATTGTTGAGTTCATCTGCAACGGCAGCTGGTTTATTTAATACTATCCCCTTTCCCTTATGTAAAGGTCTGATCTGGTTTGTCCTGCTCTTCTTAGCATTTATATATGTGAAGAATTCCTTATCCCCCCCTCTTTGCTCCATTTACTAGCGATTTCTCATAAACTGCCTTTGCTTGTCAAACCTTTTCTGTGGCTCTATTACAGATCATCTTGTAGCTGTTGTAGGCTTCAGTACTTTTTATTGCTCTGTAACTTTTCCATGCCACCTTTTTCTGCTCAAGTAATGTGACAACTTCATTATTCATTCAACTTGGAACCCTCGTTGTGGAGTATTTTTTTAATGGTAAATACGCATTTAAGGCTTCTGTGATTAATGTTTTAAAAGCATACAACAGTTAAATTGTATTCATTCTCTGTGCGATATCTACCCAGTTAATAGAGGCCATGTAGCACCTTAAGCCATTGTAATTTCCTTTTCTGAAATTATAACCCATTCCTTCGCCTTTTACTACTGCTACCTCTCACTTCATCATCCACTGTAGAACTCCGTGATCACTTCCTGCTGCTGGTTCCTCTACTGTCAGCCCTGTTATGTCATCTGATTCTTGGGTGATGATGAGGTCTAGGATATTCTTTTCTCTAGTACTTTCCCTGACATGTTGATACAAATAACAGTCGTTTAGTTGATTTAAAAATTTTGTTCCCCATGTCAAGTTTCTTTCCCATTTCCTCCAATCAATTAGAGGCAAATTGAAATCACCCATAATATGACATTGACGCTTACTTGCCCATTGAATTTGCATGAAGAGGCTTTCGTCATAATCTTCACAATCACCTGGTCTGTAGATTACTCCTATTCGCATTATACCTTTGTTTCCAACTATCTCACACCATACAGATACTATACTAGCACTTTAAACATCTGAATCCGGGAAAATTATCGTCGCACTCGGGCTGCTTCTGATAAAAAGCATTACCCCACCCACCACCCCTTCTATCTACCCTATCCTTCCTAAATACATTATACAAGCCATACTGAAATTCATCATCCCCTATTTCCGGGTGGCACCACGTCTTCGTAAGCCCTATTATGTTCGCATTACTTGTTTTAACCAGCAATTCGAATTTGCTCATTTTATTGATGACACTTCTAACATTACTATATAAACAATTAAGACATACTGTTGTTGTATATTTAACATTGCCACAATAGCAACACTAACACAACCCTTGAAGTTTTTTAGGCTCTCTTCCCTGGAATTAGCTACCCACTCACTTGAAACGTTTCTGCCCCCAGAACATCTAGATAATATGTCCAGTAGGGATAACAGATAAGAACTGTTGAGGTATGTGAAAGAGTTACTTCCAATATTATCAGATAAACACGTGTCAGTATTACCCACATCCCCCTAACTAGCAGTTTCCCTGAACCTTTAAGGTATCCTCAATAATACTGTCAAAAACTTTTGCACCACCTTTGTTTAAGTGTATCATGTCTCTACAAAACAAATTCTTTCTACGTACAAGTCTGGGCCAGCTGATAGAAATTTCACCCCAAAAGCCTTGCAGAGTCCTTCAAGTCTTGAATTAATCCACAAGGCTTTTAATATATAATCCCTCCTATCATGTCTGGGCAGAATTGCAGACACATAGACATTGTGGCCTAGCTCGTGGCATTTAGCATTAGTAGAGGCATATATATGATGCAAGAGAGCAAGCTTATGCAGCATCAGCCAAAAAAAAAAACTTCCACTTCACCCCTCCATTCATTTGAAATACTTGTCCAGCTGAGCCTTAAATTTATTTAGGCTATCAACTTCCACAAGGGATGGAAGTCTGTTCCACCAACCAACTACCCGCTGGCTAAAGGCAAATTTCCACACATCTATCCTATATCTGTCTTTCATCAATTTCAATTTATGCCGTTTCAGGTGATTATTCTGCGCAAGAGGCAGAATCCCATTGGCATTGAGAATGCTCAAACCATTCATGGCTTTATA
The DNA here is from genome assembly GCF_048544385.1 of Mastigoproctus giganteus. NCBI lineage: Eukaryota > Metazoa > Arthropoda > Arachnida > Uropygi > Thelyphonidae > Mastigoproctus > Mastigoproctus giganteus. Next base: position 173,557,395 of record NC_143587.1, on the reverse strand, counting down.
CACCTCTATCAGATCACCTCGCTAGTGCCTAGTCTCCAGACACTGTAATTTGCAAATCTTAAGCCTTTCTTCGTAATAGCAACCCTTTGTTCCATTCACTAACCGTGTTGCCCTTCTCTGTACTCATACTAGCAGCTCTACATCTTTCTTGAAATGAGGCCTCCAGACCTGTATACAGTACTCGAGGTGTGGGCTGACCATTGCCTTATACAATCACCTCCTTATCCCTGCTAGAAAAATTCCTGTATATCATTGACAAGAAACCATGAGCTACTCTTGCAGCCTGTCTCCACTGCTCAGAGAACTTCATATCTGCCTGCACAATTACCCCCAGGTCCTTTTCATTCTCTACCACAGTCAGTGTAGTACCACAGAGTTCATACGTTGTTCTGGGGTTGCTGTTTCCCATATGTAGTACTTTACATTGGTCAATGTTAAACTTCATTTGCCACCTCTCAGCCCATCTTCTTAACCTTTCCAGATCCTGTTGCAGCAGCATAGCGTCAGTAGTGTCCTTAACAACCCTGCCAACCTTTGTATCGTCTGCAAACTTGGACATTAAGCTTGATATACCATCATCAATATTATTTATAAATACAGAAAACAATAATGGACCCAACATTAAACCCTGAGGGACTCCACTAACATTAGTCCACGATGAGCAATGTCCATTGATTACCACTCTCTGTCTTCTCCCCCTCAACCACCCCTTTATCCATAGCAGCAATTTGCCTCCAATGCCACACTGCTCCAATTTGTGCAGCAGTCTTCCATGTGCAACAGTATCAAAAACCTTTCTAAGATCCAAGTATATAATATCAAAGTTATTCCCTGCATCCAGTTCTTTTGTGACTGCATCATAGTATCCAATCAAATTGGTCAGGCAAGAGTTTCCCTTAACAAAACGATGCTGTATCCGAGCTATAACTGAAGTCTTGTCTAGATGATCCTGCAGTACTTCTTTAACCAGTGCCTCCATTAATTTTCCTGGAACAGAAGTTAAACTCACAGGTCTATAATTACTTGTGTCAGCCTTTGATCCTCCTTTGTGAATTGGGGATCACGTTTGCACATCTCCAGTCTGTGGGTACCTCCCCTGAGTCCAAGGAAGCTCTCATAATTATGGCTAAGGGTTTGCTTACTTCCTTTGCTGCCTCCTTTAATATAACTGGATAGATCCCATCCACCCCAGGTGCCTTTTTTATGTTTATTCTCAACAATTTCTCCTCCACTTTCATCTCAGTTATTACAAAATCATCTAGCTCACTACCAGAGTTTACTTCACCTCTGGCATTCCCCTTCCTGAATAACTCCTCATGTGTGAATGTAGATGCAAAATACTCATTTAGTTTGTTAGCCACCTGAGCAGGATCCTCAACTGTTGAACCATCGATATCAAGTGGACCAATCTGATTCATCCCCTTCCTTCTAGAATTTACATAAGTAAAGAACTCTTTCCATCCCTTGCCAAAGATTTCTCATAATCTGCCTTCGCCTGCCTAACCTCCTTTGTAACTTGGTTACAGATCAACTTATATCTATCATAGGCTTCTGTGTCACGTGTTAATTTATATGTATCCCATGTATTTTTCTTCTCTGCCATTAGCATTAACATTAGCATTTCCTCAGCATGGTCCTGTATTTTTCCAACAAATCCTCAGATTGTGTACATTTAATGTCATTAGTCCCCACATGAATAATAATATTCTATTTACCCCCCTTAAAATCTGACAATCTGTTGGTGACATCATTAATAGTTGCTCCCAGCAGACATACACTGGTTTTACTCCACCTGTCCTTATTACAAAAAATATTCCCCGTTTCCCTGACAATAGTCTCCTAATAAAACAAAGTCCTTTTGAACCAGATTAGTTTACACTTGGTTTTTCTGTTTTGAGGCCTGAATCAGTAGTGCATCACTTGGTAGATTGCTGGAGTCTTCAGTCCCTGATGAGCTCCCAGATGCATTATTCTCGAGGGCAAGCACCTGTTTTTTTAGTGACTCAAATTGTTCCACCAGTGCACCAAATTGTAATTTAAGATCGGTGCACTCCTTACATCAATCACAAAGAAAAGAATCCTCAAGTGAGCTATGATTAGTCACCAGGTCAACCTTGGAAAACATTCCACAGGTTCCGCAACAAATTAAATCATGACTCACATGTAAATCGCCATCGGCTATTTCCGTGTGAGTCATGATACTCTGTGATGTGTTTAAGGGGCAGATCTTGTAATTACCATTATAAAATTAGCTAAATATCATTGAAAATTAACTTTAAAAAATGATATCTATAATATTATAAAAATCAAACTGTTACAGGAAAACCTATAACAAAATAATCCAACAATATACTAAATAAATCAAATATTTAAAAGCAATAATCAACAGTAATCCAATCCCTGATGAAGCGTTCCTTACTTTATTGCACCTAATTTTCATCAAAATTTATTGCGAAAAATGTTTTTTTTTTTGGAATACCAGTATTCCGGTTTCATAAATTAAAAATACCAAAATACCAGTATTAAGATTTTGACCAGTATTGTGAGCCCTAGTTGCACTGTCCATCTATGTCAACTGGATGCACTTCCTTAGATTTCATGTGTTTCTTACTAACAGCATAACTCCTCCTCCCTTCCTATTCTGTCTGTCCTTTCTGTACACATTGTACTCCCCAAATTCGAATTCTGCATGCCTTATATCTTAGTGATATGCAAATTACTGTGCAATTTAGAAATGATGATACATTGCGATTATGCATGGATTAATCTCTAATACCATGTTAAGAATTCAAAGTTAGTTGATTAACCCTATTACAGGCATGCAAATTTATTTCTAACCAATAGACACACACACACACTGGGACAAGGTTTCCCACATGACAACTTTAAAATCAGAAGGAAAAAATTTAAATTTGTTCAATTTTTGATACCACCCTTTTAATGCTATAATGCTCAATACGTTCTACGTTGATATCAATATTTGTAAAAGAATAAAAGAAGTTTACCTCAATATGATACATAGAAACTTCCATATGATACTCTCCAGAAATTAAAATGAAAACAATTTAAAAAAAAAAAATCGTACATTACAGTAAAATGAAGTAAATGAAGTAATTGCTTTATTACAGTAAAAAATAATTAAAAATCAATTTAACACAATTAAAAATTAATTTAACGATAAAATTGCAAAATGATTGTCCATCTTAGTTCGGAAGGAAAATCATTTTGCAATTTTTTCATTAAATTAATTTTTTACTAAATTTTTAATTGCGTTAATTTGGTTTTTTTAATTGTGTTCAACTGATTTTTAATTATTTCTTACTGTAATGTAAGATTTTCAAATTTTTTTTGTTTTCATTTTAATTTCTGGAGAGTAACATATGGAAGCGTTCTACATATCATAATGACGTAAACTTCCATTATTCTTTTACAAATTTAAATCTATTATGAACACAACTGTTTTCATATACAAAAAAAAAAAATAAAAAACAACTTCAGTTCAGTGTTATCTTTACATCAGCAAGCAAAAGCTTAAGGAAATTAAAATCAAATACACTGCACACTGCAATGAATACTCCTCCATATGATGAGAGCCTCCACACAGTGATGTAAACAACATTTGAAGCAAATGATCATTTCCGATGGAAGACACATGCTTCAGTAATCAGATGGGAAAAATACCACAAATTTTAAACTCTTGTTTTTTTCAGCATGAGATAATATGTATGAATACTGTTTTTATTTTTTTTATGGCCAAACTTCTTCAATAAAAAAAATGTTGAAAAAAAGTCGTCAGTAAGTTGCGAGTTGAATTTGAAAGTGTCTGCAATTCTGCCCAGACAGGATGAGTGAGAATATGTGATGAGAGCCTTGTCAATCAATTTGGCCCTGGAGAGATTGTGCAAGACTCAGAGGGTAGAATTTTTCTCAATGTAGGCTATGCTGGTTAACAGGAGAGAAACCTTTGACAGAGATGGGATACAGTTAAACACAAAAGATTTAACTGTATTTTTGTAATAACATCAGCAAGTATTTTTGCAAAAATACTTGCTATTGTTATTGAGCCAGTGTTGGGTGGGTCAAAAAACTGCTAGCTAGACTAACAGATTAACAGTAACCGCTGGCAGATGTGAAAGTGATTCTTGCACTGCTTCTACTGGAATGAGCAGCAGCCTGGAAAACAAGGTGCTGGGGATTTTAAAGACTGTTGGAAGTCTTGCAGAACGACTTAGGGTTGAATTTGAAAGTGTCTGCAATTCTACCCAGACACGATAGGAGGGAGTATATGATGAGAGCCTTGTCAATCAATTCGGCCCTGGAAAGATTGTGCAAGGCTCAAGGGGTAGAATTTTTTTCATCCTGGATTGTACTTGTTAACAGGAGAGACTGCTTCTACAGGGATGGGATACACTTAAATAGAAAGGGTGCAAGAATATTTGCTGATGCTATCGAGGCAGTGTTAGGTGGGTCGGAAAACTGCTAGCTTGGGGGGGAGACAAAGACTAATAGATTAACGGTAGCCACTGGAAGAGGTGAAAGAGATTCTTGCACTGCTTCTTTAGGAATGAGCAGAAGCCTGAAAAACAAGATGCAGGATATTTCAGAGACTGCTGGGAGTTATTACAGTACAAGCTCTTAGCTACCCTAACACAGGTTGTGTTAGAGTAGCTAAGAATAGAAACAGGTGCATGTACACCAATGCTAGGAGTTTAATACATAAATTTGATGAATTTGAGGTATTGCTCAAAACATCAAAGGTTGGGATTTCACAGACACAGATATAAGGAATAAAGAACTGGAATTTGGGGAGTACAACGTCTACAGAAAGGATAGGAAGGGAGGAGGGGTTATGCTATTAGTTAAGAAACACATAAAATCCAAGGAAGAGAAGCCAGTCGACATCGCTGGACAGTTCCAGTGTTGAGTCAGTTTGGTGTGACATAAGCATTGGGAGATCAAAATTGAGAGCAGGAGTGTGCTATAGGCCTAATGACTCTGATGAGTATAATAAGAAACTGTACAGGGAAAGAGTGGGCCAGTAAATCAGAGAGTCTTATAATGGGGGAATTTAATTTCCCAGATATTGACTGGAATTTGGGGGCTGGTCACTCACACACTAGCAAGGCTTTTGAGGATTTATTGGATGATTGTTTTCTACATCAGCATGTTCGGGAGGCAACTACAGGGAGTAATACTCTTGATTTGATTATCAGTAGTGATTCTTAATGCATTAATAATCTGCAGATAAAGGAACCACTAGGTGGCAGTGATCACAGTGTGCTGAAGTGGGATTTACTCAAAGAGGTAACTATCATCAGTAGTAAAGGGAAGGGTTATTTCTTTCATAAAGGCAACTACGATGGACTGAGACAGTATTTAAATTCTATACAGTGGGACCAACTGATGATGTTACCAACAGCAAATTCAAAATGGGAAGCATTCAAAGAACTTATCTTGGAAGCTACTTTGTTTTACATACCAACTAAGAAATATTGTTCAAGGTTTAGGCCTAAATGGATGTCAGATGAACTAATGAGACATATGGCAGAGAATAAAAATGCATGGGATACATACAAATTAACACGTGACAGAAGCCTATGATAGAGACAAGTTGATCTGTAACCAAGTTACAAAGGAGGTTAGGCAGGTGATGGCAGATTGCATCCCTTGCCAAAGATTTCTCGTAAAGAAAAACAGCAAAGAGTTCTTTACTTATGTAAACTCTAGAAGGAAGGGGATGAATCAGATTGGTCCACTTGATATCAATGGGTCAACTGTTGATGATCCTGCTCAGGTAGCTAACAAACAAAATGAATATTTTGCATCGACATTCACACATGAGGAGTTATTCAGCGAGAGGAATCCCAGAGGTGTATTCAACTCTGGCAGTAAGCTAGAGAATCTTGTAATAACTGAGAGTAAAGTGGAGGAGAAATTGTTGAAGATAAACACAAGAAAGGCACCTGGGGGTGGATGGAATCTATCCAGTTATATTAAAGTAGGCGACAAAGGAAGTAAGCAAACCCTTAGCAATAATTATGAGAGGTTCCTTGGACTCAGAGGAGGTACCCACAGACTGAAGATGTGCAAATGTGACCCCAATTCACAAAGGAGGATCAAAGGCTGACACAAGTAATTATAGACCTGTGAGTTTAACTTCTGTTCCAGGAAAATTAATGGAGGCACTGGTTAAAGAAGCACTGCAGGATCATCTAGACAAGACTTCAGTTTTAGCTCGGACACAGCATGGTTTTGTTAAGGGGAAGTCTTGCCTGACCAATTTGATTGGATACTATGATGCAATCACAAAAGAACTGGATGCAGGGAATAACTTTGATATTATATACTTGGATCTTATAAAGGCTTTTTATACTGTTGCACATGGAAGACTGCTGCACAAATTGGAGCAGTGTGGCATTGGAGGCAAATTGCTGCTATGGATAAAGGGGTGGTTGAGGGGGAGAAGACAGAGAGTGGTAATCAATGGACACTGCTCATCGTGGACTAATGTTATTAGTGGAGTCCTTCAGAGTTCAGTGTTGGGTCCGTTATTGTTTTTTGTATTTATAAATGATATTGATGATGGTATATCAAGCTTAATGTCCAAGTTTTCAGACGATACGAAGGTTGGCATGGTTGTCAAAGACACTACTGACACTATGCTGCTGCAACAGGATCTGGAAAGGTTGAGCCGATGGGCTGAGAGGTGGCAAATGAAGTTTAACATTGACAAATGTAAAGTACTACATATGGAAAACAGCAACCCCAGAGCAACGTATCAACTCTGTGGTATTACACTGACAGTGGTAGAAAATGAAAGGGACCTGGGGGTTGGGGGTGGTTGTGCAGGCAGATATGAAGTTTGCTGAGCAGTGCAAACAGGCTGCAAGAGTAGCTCATGGTGTATTGTCAAATGATAGATAGGAATTTTTCTAGCAGGGATAAGGAGGTGATTATTCCTTTGTATAAGGCATTGGTCAGGCCACACCTAGAATACTGTATACAGGTCTGAAGCCCTCATTTCAAGAAGGATGTAGAGCTACTGGGACGAGGATAGAGAAGGGCAACAAGATTAGTGAATGGAACAAAGGGTTGCTCTTATGAAGAAAGGCTTAAGTTTTCCAAATTACAGTGTCTGGAGACTAGGCACTAGCGAGGTGATCTGATAGAGGTGTATAAAGCCTTGAATGGTTTGAGCATACTCAATGCTGATGGGATTCTTCCTCTAGCTCAGAATAATCACTTGAGAGGGCATAAATTCAAATTGAGGAAAGACAGATGTAAGATAGACGTGCGGAAATTTGCCTTTAGCCAGCGGGTGGTTGGTTGGTGGAACAGACTTCCAAGACTTGTCGTGGAACTTGATAGCCTAAATAAGTTTAAGGCTCGGCTGGACAGGTATTTCGAACGAACAGAGGGGTGAAGTGGAAGTGGTTTTTTTTTTTTTTTTTGGCTGATGCTGCATAAGCTTGCTTTCTTGCATCAAATGCCTCTACTAATGCTAATGCTAGAATAAGTAATTAATTGCACTGTGTTGGGATAATTAAGAGTAAGAACAGGTGCTTTTATACAGCCTTGCATGTACACAAGTGCCGGGCATTGAGTAAATAAATCTGATGTGCTGGCCAAAACATCAAAGGCATATATTATTGGGATATCAGAGACATGGTGTCACATAGATATAAGGAATGCAGAATTGGAATTTGGGGAGTACAGTGTGTATAGAAAGGATATATAGGAAAGGAAGAGGGATTATGCTGTTAAATACAGAGAAATAGAGTAGGCCAGTAAATCAGATTGTCTTATAATGTACCTGGTTTCAGCCAATCCTGAGTACACACCTGATGACAAAGAGCCATCAGACTCAGAGCTGTTTACATTCATCCTAGATGAACTGAATTGACTTCATTAGAGATCTAGTCTTCCCCAAAAATAAAACCAAACTTTTTGCTTCGAGATTAAAATAGGAACACTTTGTTAAGTAGAACATTAAAGTATCTTACTAGTGAAAAGAAAACTGTGTGTTGGTGAAATGCTTTACAATAAATGGCTTGCTCTGCTATTGTTGTGATATCAATGGAGTTTTAAGGGAATTTTCATAAGTGTGTTACATTTGAATGGTGCCTCTTCATCTACTCCTCAGAGCAAAGTCTGAAAGCTGTTCTCTTGTATACAGGGAACTTAACACCATCCATCCTCATTGCCTGCTGTTTAATAAAAGATACACTATAACATGAAGACGCTACTCAAAGTAATTCAGTACATCTCATTGTAATATCTGCAGTGACCTCAATTTTATTGGTAAATAAATGGGTATGCAAGGAGGATTCATAAAATATAGTTGTTTTCTATACCTGTGAAACAGCCATTTTACCTAAGACCATTACATCAGACATGACTGGCCTTAGAGAAGCACATATAATCCATGAAAGAGTAGTGTGCAACATGTTCCATTCTTGATCTAATGATTTTCCTTCACACTTTTTTCATATTTTCGCAATTATATACTACATAAATGAGAGATTACATAAGCTCGATTTTTCCTACATTCTCTTAATATTTTAGAAATAAACAGAGAGTTACCTTTTATTCAGTCAGTAGGATTTCTTCTTTACCAATTCTCCTTATGCGAATAAATTACGAAATGATACGTTAAAACAATATTACATAATTTAAAATAATTTAAAACTCATAATGTGTTCCTCACTATTGACACACGGGCAGTCCAATACTCCAGGATCACAGTGGTGAACTCCAACTTGACCCCAGAAATATCAAAATCCCCATGCAACCTTTAGTGAAGGAAGACATTTTGTCATAAACACGAATTTGAAATATGAAAGAAATACTATTAAAATGAGATAAAAGTACGATAAAAAATGAACTTAAAATGAACTAAAAATTCCTCCCTTAAGCGGACTAAAACTTTTCAACAAGTGTCATGTTCACAGGATGGAATGAAACTAACAAAACATGTGTGTTCAGAATGTTATAAATAGGAGATTAGTCTTTCGTACGCATGCATTCAAATGACCACAAATCAGATAAGAGAAATGGATGTCAAATGTTAATAGTTTTTTTTTTTTATTTTCATTTCTAAAGTTTTGGGCAATCAATAAATTAGTATAATTATATTGAATATTTAAAATTTTGGCTTCATTAAATAGGAATGTGTGGTTTTCATTTATTGCATGGAATGCTAGTTCCAATGCATTTGCCCGTGATGCATGGACTGATGCTTTATGTTGCTTAACCCTCGAGTTTAAAATACATCTGGTAGATACAATGTAAGAAGAATCACAATCCTTACATGAAATATGGTAGATGAGGTCATGTGTTTGTTCGGAAGTCAACAGTACTGTGTGATTTTTTAGTATTGCATATAATTTATGGCCGGTTTTGCTACTAATTTCATTTCTGTACCTCTAAAAAGGCTGTTAATTTGTCTATACCAGTGTTCAACATACGGCATTGAAATAAAATATTTTTTTATTAATCCTGTCATTATGTTAGTTATTGATTATTTTGTCTTTAGCTTCTATTTTAATTCTATTGATAGAAGTAATTGGGTATCCTCTATTGAGGAACCTATTCATCAGTTCTATTTCTATCTGTAGGGCAAGTTGTGTGGAAGAGTACAGCAGGCCCCCGTTATAACGCGGTTCGCTTTACGCTGATTCGCTATAACGCTGTTCTTATATTATAACCCGTATAATGCTGTCACAGATCACTATAACGCTCTTTTACAGATTACATTTTTGACATATTAACGAAATCGTTTCATTTGATGGAGTCGATAGCTTGAAAATGAATAGCAAAACAGCATGAAAACATTTCCCATGCCGACTTGAGAAATTTTCCCATGCTCAGTGAAATTTTCTCGCACGCTAATTTAGTTTCAGTACAGTGACTTGTTACGTAGTTCCGAGATCAACATTTTAAAAAATGATCAAGTATATTGCTTGTAATATTTGCGTTATATGCATTTATCCGAAGTCTAGTCATCACTCAGTAGAGTATTAGACATCGTACGTAACGGAAAGTTTACTTGAACATTGTATCGTAATTAATTCAACCAACGCAGTTACATTTTCGAAGAGCTAATAATGACTGATAGGAATGAAAAAACAACGTCTGGGCGCAGTACGAAGACTATAAATGTAAGAAAAAGACTGAATTTGAAAATTAAATTAGACGTTTTGAAGCGAATCGATTCCGGTCAACGACAAACGGATGTGTGCCATAATTTAGGACTTGCAACTTTAACTGTAAGAACAATTATGCAAAAATTAAGAATTAATTTTTGCAGTGGGAAACATAGCTGTTCCACTGCAAGCAACTAGGACTAGGCCAGCTATTAGGATTGAAATGGAAAGACTTTAATTTTATTGAAGATAATATTCCAATGCAGAATTCAGTTAAGTTAAATATTAAAAAAAGAGAGAGAGAGAAAGAGATTAGCCAATATGATGATCTGAAGAAAACTCGCCTAAAAAAAAAAAAAAAAATGTGGAACCATTTAAAACTGGTAAGGGCTGGTTGAATAGATTTAAAATCCAGGGAGAAGCCGCAAGTGCAGATCAAGGAGCCGAAACTTTCAAAAAAGAACTTGTTAAAATTATTGAAGAGGGGTATTATGTGTTATACTTCTCAACAAGTTTTTAACATAGCTGAAGCAGGACTTTTGTGGAAACGAATGCCTAAAAGAAGTTTCATATTGAAAGAAGAAAAAAACATGCCAGGTTTCAAAGCGGCGAAGGATCGGTTGACTTTATTGTTGGTTGTAACGCTGCGGGAGATTTAAAATTAATACCCCTTTTAGTTTATTTGGAAGAGGGCCAAAGTTCAACTCAAAATCCACACATTTTTCATGATTAAATTCATTATTTTAATTGGAATTTTAAATTTACTTTTGATACGCAAGTAGTTACCACATAATTATACGTATGCAATGCAGAATATTTTATATGTGCAAATATTTGAATATTAAATATTTTGACCGACATTTGTGCATCTTTTCATTACTGTTTATTATTCATTAGGAAATATCCTATGGCACCGACCGCAGCTCATAAATACATATGTTACCTTATGGGAAAGCGACGCTCGCTTAGCGCGGATTCACTTAGCGCTCTGTTTTTCCGGAACGAATGATCAGCGTTAAGCGGGGGTCACCTGTATTTGAATGCATTTAAGAACTGGTTTAACATGATCAACCTTTTATATGAGTATAGCTATCATAGTGTAGGAGCATCCCTGTATTTGTGAGCTTATGATAAATACTGAAATGAATATTTTCACCGTCCCTCTTTAAGTGTAAAGTTTAAAAAAAAAATTATGGACTTTGTTTCTTCTTGTGCTTTCTCCAGTGTAAATTTTAACCTAATATGCATATTATTAAACGTTTGCAAAACTTTGTTTGTAGTGTCATAATCTGTCATAATGAGGATGTCATTGAGGTATCTTCCATAATATGTGACTTTTTGTAAAAACTGTGTTAAATGTATATTTTCTAATCTATCTAAACACAACTCCGATATTAGGCCGCTCAAGTTTAAATCCATAGGCAAACCGAAAATCTGTCTATAAATAGCCTCGACCAGTAACTTAATTAGCTCAAATATCTCTTTTCTGGGCAACCTCGTTCTGTTAATGCTAATAGTGTTCTTGTTTAATGAATCCCAAATTACATCCAGTGCATATATTACATTAACATTAGTGTATAATATTTACCAATTTTATAGGGTTCCAAACACACACGTTTCATTAGTTTCATTCCACCCTGTGAATATGATGCTTGTCGAAAAGCTTTAGTCCGCTTAAGGGAGGAATTTTTAGTGTATTTTAAATTCATTGTTTAATCGTACTTTTATCTAATTTTAATAGTATTTCTTTCATATTTCAAATTCGTTATTTGGTTTTTTTTTTTTTTTTTTTTTTTTTTTTTTAGGAGCATTAGCAACTAAGGATATATTGCTCCGGGATATGCGGTGGTCATTCCCTGACCCTTCCACATCCTCCGTATTTGGTGGTGACGGGTTCGAACCCTGGTCTAATCAAGAAGCGTGTACTACGCACTGCTGCTCCTTCCCACCTGGCTACGGAGGCGCCTTCAAATTCGTGTTTATGACAAAATGTCTTCCTTTACTAAAGGTTGCATGGGGGTTTAGATATTTTTGGGGTCGAATTGGGGATTCACCACTGTGATCCTGGAGTATTGGACTGCCTGTGTGTCAATAGTCAGGAACACAATTATGAGTTTTAAATTATTTTAAATTATGTAGTCTTGTTTTAACGTATCATTTTGTAATTTATTCGCATAAGGAAAATTGGTAAAGAAGGAATCCTACTGACTGAATAAAAGGTAACTCCTTGTTTATTTCTAAAATATTTTCACAACAAAGATTTTCTCCATATTAAACTTTTCCTTTTCCTCATTTATTTTCCCTTTTCTGTTTTTTGGAAAAATTTGGATTGAGCAGGCTCAATGCGATTCATCCTCTTCCTCAGATTACAAAACTGAGGGGGCATAGATTAAAACTAAGCATTAGCAGATGCAAGAAAGCAAGCTTATGCAGCATCACCCGGGGAGGGGGGGGGGAAACAAAAAACACTCCCATTTCACCACTCCATTCATTCCAAATGCCTGTCCAGCTCATCCTTAAATTTATTTAGGCTATCAACTTCCACAACAAAAGATGGAAGTCTGTTCCACCAATCAACTACCCGCTAAGTGGGTAGTTAGCATTAGTAGAGGCATTTGATGCAAGAAAGCAAGCTTATGCAGCATCAGCCAAAAAAAAAAAATAAATAAATAAATAAAAAATAACCACTTCCACTTCACCCCTCTGATCGTTCGAAATACCTGTCCAGCTGAGCCTTAAACTTATTTAGGCTATCAACTTCCACGACAAGGGATGGAAGTCTGTTCTACCAACCAACCACCCGCTGGCTAAAGGCAAATTTCCTCACGTCTATCCTACATCTGTCTTTCCTCAATTTGAATTTATGCCCTCTTAGGTGATTATTCTGAGCAAGAGGAAGAATCCCATCAGCATTGAGCATGCTCAAACCATTCAAGGCTTTATACACCTCTATCAGATCACCTCGCCGGTGCCTAGTCTCCAGACACTGTAATTTGCAACACTTAAGCCTTTCTTCGTAAGAGCACCCCTTGGTTCCATTCACTAATCTTGTTGCAATTCTCTGTACTTGTTCCAGCATCTCTACATCCTTCTTGAAATGAGGCCTCCAGATCTGTATACAGTACTCTAGGTGCGGTCTGACCACTGCCTTATACAAGGGAATAATCGCCTCCTTATCCCTGCCAGAAAACTTCCTATGTATCATCGACAATACACCATCAGCTACTCTTGCAGCCCGTCTGCACTGCTCAGAAAACTTCATATCTGCCTGCACAACCACCCCCAGGTCCCTTTCATTCTCTACCACTGTCAGTGTAGTACCACAGAGTTGATACGTTGCTCTGGGGTTGCTGTTTTCCATATGTCGTACTTTACATTTCTCAATGTTAAACTTCATTCGCCACCTCTCAGCCCATCTGCTCAACCTTTCCAGATCCAGTTGCAGTAGCATAGTGTCAATAGTGTCCTTGACAACCCTGCCAACCCTCGTATCGTTGCAAACTTGGACATTAAGCTTGATATACCATCATCAATATCATTTATAAATACTGAAACCAATAACGGACCCAACACTGAACCCTGAGGGACTCCAATAATAGCATTAGTCCACGATGAACAGCGTCCATTGATTACCACTCTCTGTCTTCTCCCCCTTAACCACCCCTTTATCCATAGCAGCAATTTGCCTCCAATGCCACACTGCTCCAATTTGTGCAGCAGTCTTCCATGTGCAACAGTATCAAAAGCCTTTCTAAGATCCAAGTATATAATATCAAAGTTATTCTCTGCATCCAGTTCTTTTGTGACTGCATCATAGTATCCAATCAAATTGGTCAGGCAAGACTTCCCCTTAACAAAACCATGCTGCGTCTGAGCTATAACTGAAGTCTTGTCTAGACTTCAGTTATAGTACGTCTTGTACATGCACCTGTTCTTTTTCTTAGCTACCCTAACACAACCCATGTGTTTACTTGTACCTCAATGATTCCCAGCAGTCTCTGAAATATCATTCATCTTATTTTCCAGGCTGCGGCTCATTCCAATAGAAGCAGTGCAAGAATCACTTTCACCTTTGTCAGTGACTACTGTTAATCTATTAGTCCTTGTATCCCCCCAATCTAGCAGTTTTCCTACCCACCTAACACTGCCTCGATAGAATCAGCAAACATTCTTGCACCCTTTCTATTTAAGTGTATCCCATCCCTGTAGAAACAGTCTCTCCTGTTAACAAGTACAGACCAGACTGAAATAAATTCTACCCCTTGAGCCTTGTACAATCTTTCCAGGGCCGAATTGATCGACAGGGCTCTCATCATATACTCCCTCCTATCGTGTCTGTGCAGAATTGCAGACACTTTCAAATTCAACCCTAATTCACGGCTTTTTTTCAACAGTGACCTATACTTGTTTTGTAATTCCGCCGGTCTCCTACTCTTAATATCATTAGTGCTAACGTGTACAACTATATCTCCTTTTGTGCCCTTAAAAGATGATATCCGCTCTAAAACGTCATCAGCCTTTGCCCCTGACAGACATACCCTGGTCCTGTTCCACCTATCCTTTTTACAAAGCATGTTTCCCGTTTCCCTGGCAATAGAGTCACCAACAACTACTAGTTCCTTTGGGACCAGCGCATTCTGCCTTGGGGGCTGCCGCTGTGTTGCGCGATGACCAAGTGCAAGCTTTGGCATTGGTGTGGGCAGCTGAGAGCTTGATGGGCCCTCACTTTTAATCCTTCGAGGGCATCCACCCTGTCCTTCAAGCACTCATATAGGCCCATAACAACGCTGAGTTGTCGCCTGATTTCCTTACACTCCTTGCATCGCGCGCACACACACACACAAAGACATCCCCCAATGGCAGTATCATGTCCCGTCCCCGACTGCTCCACAAACATCAGCAAGTAGTGCATTTTCATAGGCTGTGATTCAGAGGGCAACTGCCCCCCCCCCCCCTCATTTCTCCCCTGAGCCACAGCACTCCCATTAGCTTGAGCCTTTTGCTTTGCTGCTCTGGTCTGAGTCATGATTTCGATTTAATTTCAATAAAATTTCAATTTCAGTACAAAATTAAAACCCTAAACTTGTATCCCAACACAGTTATAATGCTATATTTATGTTTCAGTATCGAGTGTTATCTACGATATCCCTTTATATAACTTCCGTATCAAGTTAAGTATTAATTATTTATTTTTTACTAATTATTTATGTTATGTAACCTAAGTCGTTATATGTATAGTTAAAAGTACAATTTAGTAGATAAAGGCAAATTTCCGCACATCTATTCTACAACTGTCTTTCCCCAATTTGAATATGTGCATGTTCAGGTTTTTAATCTGAGCGAGAGGAAGAATCCCATCAGTATTCAGCTTGCTCAACTCATTCAAAGCCTTATACACCTCAATCAGATCACCTCGCAGGTGCCTACTCTCCAGGCACTGCAATTTGCAGAGCTTAAGCCTTTCTTGGTAAGAGAACCCCTTTGTTCCCCCTAACCGATCTTGTTGCCCTTCTTTGTACTCATTCTAGCAACTCTACATCCTTCCTAAAATGAGGTCTCCAGACCTGTATACAGTATTTTAGATATGGCCTGACAATTCCCTTGTATAACGGGATAATCACCTCCCTCTCCCTGCTAGCAAAATTCCTATATATCGTTGACAAGACTCCATGAATTGCCCTGGCAGCCCCTCTGCACTACTCAGCAAACTTCATATTTGACTGCACAATTACCCCAAGGTCTTTTTCACTTTCCACTGCACAGAGTGTAGTACCACACAATGGGTACGTTACTCTTCAGTTATTGCTACCCATATGCAGTACTTTTCATTTGTTAATTTTAAACTGCATTTGCCACTTTTCAGCCCATTTGCCCAACTTATTTAGATCTATTTGGAGTAGCATACTGTCTTTACTGTTGTTAACAACCCTGCCAACCTTTATATCATCTGCAAACTTGACATTAAACTTGATATACTTTCATCAATATCATTGATAAATATACGAAACAACAATGGGCCTAACACCGAACGCTAGGGAACTCCACTAATACCATTAGCATTAGTAGAGGCATACGATGCAAGAAAGCAAACTTATGCAGCATTAGCCAAAAAAAAACAAAACCGCTCCCATTTCACATATTTGACTGCACAATTACCTATTCCACTTGTTCCAAATACCCGTTCAGTTCAGCCTTAAATTCATTTAGGCTATCAATTTCCACAACAAAAGATGGAAGTCTGTTCCACCAATCAACAACCCGCTGGCTAAAGGCAAACTTCTGCACATCTATCCTACATCTTCCTTTCCTCAATTTGAATTTATGCCGTTTCAGGTGATTATTCTGAGCAAGAGGCAGAATCCCATTGGCATTGAGAATGCTCAAACCATTCAAGGCTTTATACACCTCTATCAGATCACCTCACCGGTGCCTAGTCTCCAGACACTGTAATTTGCAAATCTTACGCCTTTCTTCGTAATAGCAACACTTTGTTCCATTCACTAACCTTGTTGCCCATCTCTGTACTCATACCAGCAGCTCTACATCCTTCTTGAAATGAGGCCTCCAGACCTGTATACAGTACTCGAGGTGTGGCCTGACCATTGCCTTATACAAGGGAATAATCACCTCCTTACCCCTCCTAGAAAAATTCCTGTATATCATTGACAAGAAACAATGAGCTACTCTTGCAGCCTGTCTCCACTGCTCAGAGAACTTCATATCTGCCTGCACAATTACCCCCAGGTCCTTTTCATTCTTCTACCACTGTCAGTGTAGTACCACAGAGTTGATACGTTGTTCTGGGGTTGCTGTTTCCCATATGTAGTACTTTACGTTTGTCAATGTTAAACTTCATTTGCCACCTCTCAGTCCATCTGCTCAACTTTTCTAGATCCCGTTGCAGCAGCGTACTGTCATTAGTGTCATTAACAACCCTGCCAACCTTTGTATCGTCTGCAAACTTGGATATTAAGCCTGATATACCATCTTCAATATCATTTATAAATACAGAAAACAACAATGGACCCAACACAGAATCCTGAGGGACTCCACTAATAACATTAGTCCACAAAGAGCATTCTCCATTGATTACCACTCTCTCTGTCTTCTTCCACTCAACCATCCCTTTATCCAAAGCAGCAATTTGCCTCCAATGTCATACTGCTCCAATTTGTGCAGCAGTCTTCCATGTGCAACAGTATCAAAAGCCTTTCTAAGATCCGAATATATGATATCAAAGTTATTCCCTGCATCCAGTTCCTTTGTGATTACATCATAGTATCCAATCAAATTGATCAGATAAGACTTCCAGACAAGACTTAACAAACCCATGCTGTTATGTTAATTGTTATTTGGTTTTTTTTTAGGAGCATTAGCAACTAAGGCCATATTGCTCCGGGATATGTGGTGGTCATTCCCTGACCTTTCCGCATCCTCCGTATTTGGTGGTGACGGGCTCGAACCCCAGTCTAATCAAGAAACGTGTGCTATGCACTGCTGCTCCTTCCCACGTGGCTACGGTGGCGCCAACCTATGCTGTGTCCGAGCTTTAACTTCAAACTCTCTAGATGATCCTCCAGTGCCTACATTAATTTCCCTGGAACAGAAGTTAAACAAACATGTCTATAATTACTTGTGTCACCCTTTGATGCTCCTTTGTGAATTGGGGTAACATTTGCACATCTCCAGTCTATGGGTACCTCCCCTGAGTCCAAGGAAGCTCTCATGATTATGGCTAAGGGTTTGCTTACTTCCTTTGCTGCCTCCTTTAATATAACTGGATAGATCCCATCCAAACAAGTTGCCTTTTTTATGTTTATCTTCAACAACTTCTCCTCCACTTTCCTCTTAGTTATTACAAGATTATCTAGCTTACTGCCAGAGTTGAATACACCTCTCTTGCATTCCCCCTACCTGAATAACTCTTCATGTGTGAATGTTGATGGAAAATACTCATTTAGTTTGTTAGCACCTGAACAGGATCATCAACAGCTGAACCACTGATATCCAGTGGACCAATCTGATTCATCCCCTTCCTTCTAGGGTTTACATACTGTAAAAAATGTTTTGCTGTTTTTCTTTGCATCCTTTCCCAATGATTTCTCATAATCTGCCTTTGCCTGCCTCCTTTGTGATTTGGTTACAGACCAGCTAAATATCCATTGTAGGCTTCCATTTCACCCATTAATTTATATGTATCCCATGCATTTTTCTTCTCTGCCACATGTCTCATTAGTACATCTGACATCCATTTAGGCCTAAACCTTGAACAATATTTCTTAGTTGGTATGTAAATGCTAGTAGCTTCCATGATTAATTCTTTGACTGCCTCCCGTTTTGAATTTGCTGTTGGTAACATCATAAGTTGGTCACACTGTATAGAATTTAAATACTGTCTCAGACATCCGTAGTCGCCTTTACGAAAGCAAAAACCCTTCCCTTTACCCCTGATGGTAGTTACCTCTTTGAGTAAATCTCTCTTCAGCACATTGTGATCACTGCCACCTTTGGTTCCTTTATATGTACATTCTTAATGCATGAAGAATCACTACTGATAATCAGATCAAAAGTATTACTCCCTTTAGTTGCCTCCCGAACATGCTGATGTAGAAGACAATTATCCAATAAATCCACAAAAGCCTTGCCTGTGTGTGAGTGACAAACCCATAAATTCCAGTCAATATCTGGGAAATTAATATCCCTCATTATAAGACACTCTGATTTACTGGCCAAATCTATTTCTCTGTACAGTTTTTTTATTATACTCATCAGACTAATTAGGCTTATAACACATGCCTACTTTCAATTTTGATTTCACAGTGCTTATGTCACACCAAACTGACTCGAGACTCCTCTGTGCAGTGATGTCGACTGGCTGCACTTCCTTGGATTTTATGTGTTTCTTAACTAATAGCATAACCCCTTCTCCCTTCCTATCCTGTCTATCCTACCTGTGCACATTGTACTCCCCAAATTCCAGTTCTGCATTCCTTATATCTGTGTGATGCCAGGTCTCTGAAATCCCAACAATATCACCTTTGATGTTTTGACCAATACCTCAAATTCATCAAATTTATTTACCAAACTCCTATCATTGGCATACATGCAAGTATACATGCACCAGTTCCTATTCTTATCTACCCTAACACAACCCATCTGTTTACTTGTGCCGCAATATCTCCCAGCTGTCTCTGAAATACCCTGCAACTTGTTTTCCAGGCTGCTGCTCATTCCAATAGAAGCAGTGCAAGAAACATTTTCACCTCTGCCAGCGGCTACTATTAATCTATTAGTCCATGTATTCCCCAAAGCTAGCAGTTTTCTGACCCACCTAACACTGCCTCGATAGCCTCAACAAATATTCATGTACCCTTTCTATTTAAGTCTATCCGATCGCTGTAGAAGCAGTCTCTCCTGTTAACAAGCAACACAAGCAAACAAGCAAGTTAATAAGAAAATTTACTGGTCCATTCTATTTCTCTGCACAATTGCTTATTAAATTCATCAGATCCTTTGAGCTTATAACACGCACCCTCTCTCATTTATCCTTTCCCAGTAGTTATATCACACCAAACAGACTCTACATGGCATTGTCCACCAACATCAATTGGATGCACTTCCTTAGATTTTACGTGTTTCTTTACTAACACAATAACCCCTCCTCCCTTCCTGTCCTGTCCTGTCTATTCTTTCTGTACACATTGTATTCTTTCTGTACACATTGTATTCCCCAAATTCCAATTCTGCACTGCTTATGTCTGTGTGACATCACGTCTCTGATATCCCAACAATATCTGCCTTTGATATCTTGACGAGCACTTCAAGCTCATCAAATTTATTAACTATACTCCTAGCATTGGTGTACATTTAAGTATACATGCTGTTGTTATTGTTGTTTGGTTTTTAGGAGCATTAGCAACTAAGGCCATATTGCTCCGGGGATATGCGGTGGTCATTCCCTTACCTTTCCTCATCCTCCATATTTGGTATTCATGGGCTCGAACCTCAGTCTAATCAAGAAGCGTGTGCTACGCTCTGCTGCTCCTGCCCACCTGGCTACGGAGGTACCAAGTATACATGCAACTGTTTCTACTTGTTGTTACCCTAACACAGCCCATGTATTTATTTGTTCAACTATGACTCCCATCTGTCCTGGAAAGCTCGATTGCTTTGCTTTCCAGGCTGCTGCTCATTCCAATATAAGTGCAAGAATCACTTTTGCCTATGACTTCGGCCACTGTTAACCATTTATTCTGTGCCTCCTCCCCACAAGCTAGCAGTTTTCCGATCGCTCTAACACTGCATCGATAGCATCAGCAAATATTCTTGCACCTTTTCTATTTAAGTGTACCCCATCTCTGTAGAAGCAGTCTCTCCTGTCAACAAGCACAGACAAGGCTGAAAAAAATTCTACCACTTGAGCCTTGCACAATCTCTCCAGGGTTAACCAAATTGACAAGGCTCTCATCATATACTCCCTCCTATCGTGTCTGGACAGAATTGCAGACCCTTTCACATTCAAACCTAACTTGCGACTTTTTTTCAACATTGACCTGTACTTGTTGAGTAAATCTGCAGATCTCTTACTCTTAATGTCATTAGTTCCATACATTAATATCACCTTTTGTGCCCCGAGGAAAGACAGTTGTAAAATAGATGTGAGGAAGTTTGGCTTTAGCCAGCGGATAGTTGATTGCTGGAACAAACTTTCATCTGTTGTTGTGGATGTTGATAGCTTAAATAAATTCAAGGCAGAAGTGGACAATCATTTAGAATGAATGGATCAGGGAAATACGAAGGGTTTTTTTGGACTGTGCTGTATAAGCTTACTTTCTTGCATCATGTGCCTCTACTAATGCTAGTGCTAATGCAAATCTTCCCATGTAATAAAAAATTGCAATATAAAGAAATTCAAATAAATCAACAAATATCTTTTGTCCTTTCAACCCATACATGTCATTAAGTAGTATAAATCATAATATTTTCTGTTTCCAATTTAAAAAAAAAAAACATTGGCCAAATTAAGAATTATGTGAAAGTAATGGGTAAGATGAATTTGAGAAGATTTCGTTAATTAATCCTTGGGGTCTTGAATCAGAGAGCCATAATGCATTAGAAATAAGAGCCGCACCACAAGTATTTAAAGCCTTAAATACTTGTGGTGCGGACGTGCCTTTCTGCCGCTCTTGGAATAGAGAAGTTTTTTCTGATTTATTTTCTGCTTTATTAGTTTAAATTGACATATTAACTTATTTCTAGAGTAGCTTTATATTCCTATTTACGGTACTTAAAGTTAAAATAACTTAGATAGAGATTTTGTAGGTATTACTTAGTATCGGAAAGGGTATCAAATCCACGTGTTTACCGTTCATAAACGGCCGCCATTGCTACGTGAAAATTAATCAGTAAAATCTATTAATCTTGTCGAACTTCATTGGCAATTAAATTGTAATTTTAACTATACATATAACCACTTAAGTTACGGAACATAAATAATTAGTAAAAATAAATAATTAATACATAACTTGATACAGAAGTTATATAAAGGGATTTCGTAGATAACACTCGCTACTGAAGCGCGATACAGCATATCCGGAATTCGACAGCATTAGCTTTGTATAGTATAGTGCATAATATAATATTGTCAATTAATCAGTACATCTATTAATCTTGTTAAACTTCATTGTCAATTAAATTGTACTTTTAACTATATATATATAACGACTTAGAGTACAAACGTAGCAAATAATTAATACATACTTGATACGGAAGTTATATAAAGGGAACTCGTAGATAACACTCGATACCGAAAAATAAATATAGCGTTATAACTGTGTTAAGATACAAGTTTAAGGTTTTAATTTTGTTCTGAAATTGTAATTTTATTGACATTTAAATCGAAATCATGACTCTGACCAGAGCAGCAAAGCAAAAGGCTCAAGCTAATGGGAGTGCTGTGACTCAGGGGAGAACTGAGGGGGGCGGTTGCCCCCTGAATCACGGCCTTTTAAGATGCACTGTTTGCTTGATGTTTGCGGAGCAATCGGGTACGGGACATGATACTGCCATGGGGGATGTCTTTGTGTGTGCACGATGCAAGGAGTGCAAGGAAATTAGGCGACAACTCGGCGTTGTTATGGGCCTATATGAGACCTTGAAGGACAGGGTGGATGCCCTCGAAGGAAATAAATTGAGGGGCCCATCAAGCTCTCAGCTGCCCACATCAACACCAGAGCTTGGACTTGGTCATCTTGCAACACAGAGGCAGCCCCCAAGGCAGAATGCGCTGGTCCAACAGGAACTAGTAGTTGTTGGTGACTCAATTGTCAGGGAAACGGGGAACATGCTTTGTAAAAAGGATAGGTGGAACAGGACCAGGGTATGTCTGCCAGGGGCAAAGGTTGATGATGTTGTAGAGCAGATATCATCTTTTAAGGGCACAAAAGGTGATATAGTTGTACACGTTGGCACTAATGATATTAAGAGTAGGAGACCAGCGGAATTACTTAACAAGTACAGGTCACTGTTGAAAAAAAGCCGTGAAGTAGGGTTGAATTTGAAAGTGTCTGCAATTCTGCCCAGACACGATAGGAGGGAGTATATGATGAGAGCCTTGTCGATCAATTCGGCCCTGGAAAGATTGTGCAAGGCTGAAGGGGTAGAATTTTTTTCAGCCTGGACTGTACTTGTTAACAGGAGAGATTGCTTCTACAGGGATGGGATACACTTAAATAGAAAGGGTGCAAGAATATTTGCTGATGCTATCGAGGCAGTGTTAGGTGGGTCGGAAAACTGCTAGCTTGGGGGGAGACAAAGACTAATGGATTAACAGTAGCCACGGGCAGAGGTGAAAGAGATTCTTGCACTGCTTCTATTGGAATGAGCAGAAGCCTGAAAAACAAGATGCAGGATATTTCAGAGACTGCTGGAAGTCATTGCGGTACAAGAAAACACATGGGTTGTGTTAGGGTAGCTAAGAATAGAAACAGGTGCATGTATACTTGCGTGTACACTAATGCTAGGAGTTTAGTAAATAAATTTGATGAATTTGAGGTATTACTCAAAACATCAAAGGCAGATATTGTTGGGATATCAGAGACGTGGTGTCACACAGATATAAGGAATGCAGAACTGGAATTTGGGGAGTACAACGTCTACAGAAAGGATAGACAGGATAGGAAGGGAGGAGGGGTTATGCTATTAGTTAAAAAACACATAAAATCCAAGGAAGTGAAGCCAGTTGACATCGCTGGACAGTGCAGTGTTGAGTCAGTTTGGTGTGACATAAGCATAGGTAAATCAAAATTGAGATTAGGAGTGTGCTATAGGCCTAATGACTCTGATGAGTATAATAAGATACTGTACAGGGAAATAGAGTGGGCCAGTAAATCAGAGAGTCTTATAATGGGGGATTTTAATTTCCCAGATATTGACTGGAATTTGTGGGTTGGTCACTCACACACTAGCAAGGCTTTTGTGGATTTATTGGATGATTGTTTTCTACACCAGCATGTTCGGGAGGCAACTAGAGGGAGTAATACTCTTGATCTGATTATCAGTAGTGATTCTTCATGCATTAGGAATCTGCAGATAAATGAACCACTGGGTGGCAGTGATCACAGTGTGCTGAAGTGGGATTTACTCAAGGAGGTAACTACCATCAGAGGTAAAGGGAAGGGTTTTTGCTTTCGTAAAGGAGACTATGCTGGTCTGAGACAGTATTTAAATTCTATACAGTGGGACCAACTGATGATGTTACCAACAGCAAATTCAAAATGGGAAGCATTCAAGGAACTAATCTTGGAAGCTACCAGGCTTTACATACCAACCAAGAAATATTGTTCAAGGTTCAGGCCTAAATGGTTGTCAGATGAACTAATGAGACATATGGCAGAGAAGAAAAATGCATGGGATACATACAAATTAATGGGTGACGTGGAAGCCTATGATAGATATAAGTTGGTCTGTAACCAAGTCACAAAGGAGATTAGGCAGGCAAAGGCAGATTATGAGAAATCCTTGGCAAAGGATGCAAAGAAAAACAGAAAAGAGTTCTTTACCTATTTAAACTCAAGAAGGAAAGGGATGAATCAGATTGGTCCACTGGATGTTGATGGTTCAACAGTTGAGGATCCAGCTCAGGTGGCTAACAATCTAAACGAGTATTTTGCATCTACATTCACACATGAGGAGTTATTCAGGAAGGGGAATGTCGTAGGTGAAGTAAACATTGGCAGTGAGCTAGATGATTTTCTAATAACTGAGAGGAAAGTGGAGGAGAAATTGTTGAGGATAAACATAAAAAAGGCACCCGGGGTGGATGGGATCTATCCAGTTATATTAAAGGAGGCAGCAAAGGAAGTAAGCAAACCCCTAGCCATAATTATGAGAGCTTCTTTGGACTCAGGGGAGGTACCCATGGACTGGAGATGTGCAAATGTAACCCCAATTCACAAAGGAGGATCAAAGGCTGACACAAGTAATTATAGACCTGTTAGTTTAACTTCGGTTCCAGGAAAATTAATGGAGGCACTGGTTAAAGAAGCACTGCAGGATCATCTGGACAAGAATTCAGTTATAGCTCAGACACAGCATGGGTTTGTTAAGGGCAGGTCTTGTCTGACCAATTTGATTGGATACTATGATGTAGTCACAAAAGAACTGGATGCAGGGAATAACTTTGATATTATATATTTGGATCTTAGAAAGGCTTTTGATACTGTTGCGCATGGAAGACTGCTGCACAAATTGGAGAAGTGTGGCATTCGAGGCAAATTGCTGCTATGGATAAAGGGATGGTTGAGTGGCAGAAGACAGAGAGTGGTAATCAATGGACACTGCTCAACGTGGACTAATGTTATTAGTGGAGTTCCTCAGGGTTCAGTGTTGGGTCCATTGTTGTTTTCTGTATTTATAAATGATATTGATGATGGTGTATCAGGCTTAATGTCCAAGTTTGCAGACGATACAAAGGTTGGCAGGGTTGTTAAGGACACTACTGATACTATGCTGCTGCAACAGGATCTGGAAAGGTTGAGCAAATGGGCTGAGAGGTGGCAAATGAAGTTTAACATTGACAAATGTAAAGTACTACATATGGGAAACAGTAACCCCAGATCAACGTATCAACTCTGTGGTACTACGCTGACAGTGGTAGAGAATGAAAAGGACCTGGGGGTAATTGTGCAGGCAGATATGAAGTTCTCTGAGCAGTGCAGACGAGCTGCAAGAGTAGCTCATGGTGTCTTGTCAATGATATACAGGAATTTTTCTAGCAGGGACAGGGATGTGATTATTCCCTTGTATAAGGCATTGGTCAGGCCACACCTTGAGTACTGTATACAGGTCTGGAGGCCTCATTTCAAGAAGGATGTAGAGCTGCTGGAACGAGTACAGAGAAGGGCAACAAGATTAGTGAATGGAACAAAGGGTTGCTCTTACGAAGAAAGGCTTAAGTTTTGCAAATTACAGAGCCTGGAGACTAGGCATCGCCGAGGTGATCTGATAGAGGTGTACAAGGCTTTGAATGGCTTGAGCATGCTCAATGCCGATGGAATTCTTCCTCTTGCTCAGAATAATCACCTGAGAGGGCATAAATTCAAATTGAGGAAGGACGGATGTCGGATAGATGTGCGGAAATTCGCCTTTAGCCAGCGGGCAGTTGGTTTGTGGAATAGACTTCCATCGCTTGTTGTTGAAGTTGATAGCCTAAACAAATTTAAGGCTCAGCTGGACAGGTATTTCGAACGAATTGAGGGGTGAAATGGGAGTAGTGGTTGTTTTTTTTTTTTTTTCTTTTTTTTTCTTTTTTTTTTGGCTGATGCTGAATAAGCTTGCTTTCTTGCATCATATGCCTCTACTAATGCTAATGCTAATGCTAAGAGCAAGCTTTCAAATGTATTAGAAATAATACAAGCTTTCAAATGTATTAGAAATAATACAAGCTTTCAAATGTATTAGAAATAATACAAGCTTTCAAACAGCTTTGAGGAAACTTTTTATATAATCAGGTGTCTCCCACAATAGAATGAAGTTTCATTGACATAAGGCATCTCACTTTATATGCCTAATGCACATCTTAAAAAAAAAAAAAAAAAATGGGGCATCTTATGTTGCTGAAATTTCATTTCTTAAATTCACATTAAGACTTTCTTCCTTAAAACTTTGGCATGGTGAATGACAAGCAAGTGGAACAATTCCACCAAGACTAAGTCAATGGAAAATCACTACCAAGGCTTCTGGAATGAACATACGCCAACGAGCCAAAACATTATGACCAGCGAGTTGTTATGGCAATCAAAGAAACTGCAGGTGAACTAGGTGCATGCACGGGTCGGGACATGGTATAAAAAACACCTGATACTGAGCTCTGTTAATCAGTGTTACTCTTGTTCTTCAGATGGGAAAGGCAGTGGACTTAACCAATTTTGACAAAGGCCAAATTGTAATGAATAGACAACTGGATCAGAGCATATCTGAAACAGCATGGCTGGTGGGATGCTCACGATCAGCCGTGGGTAGTACCTACCGAAAGTGGTCTGAGGAGGGGAAACCCATGAACCGCCGGCGAGATATTGAATGACCACAGCTCATCAATGCTCAGGGTGAATGAAGACTCTCCCAGATGGTATGTGGCAACAGAAGGGCGACTGTGGGGCAACTCGCCAGTAATTGGAATGCTGGTGACAGGAAGGTAGTGTGTCACAACACACACAGTACATCAAACCCTGCTGAAAATGGGGCTGCATAGTTGCAGGCCACTCCAAGTGCCCATGCTAACCACTGTTCACAGGTGATGTGAACAGTGGTTAGCATGGGCACTTGGAGCACTACAATGGGCACACGAGTATCGAAACTGAACCTTGAGTGATTGGAAGAAGGTCGTCTGGTCCGATGAATCATGTTTCCTGTTGTACCATGTGGATGGCCGGATACGTGTGCATCTTTTACCTGGGGGAAGTGATGGCACCTAGATGCACCACGGGACAAAAACAAGCCAGTGGCAGTAGCTTTGGGTGATGTTATGCTGGGATACCCTGGGTCTAGTCATTCATGTGCCAGGCTCTCTGATGTGTACCACATACCTAAACATCATTGCTCAGCAGATACACCCTTTCTTTGCAACGATCTTCCCCTCTGGTGATGCTGTCTTTCAGCAGGATAATGCGCCATGCCACACTGCCCGGATTGTTCGAGACTGGTTCGCGGAACATGAGGAAGACTTCCAGGTATTGCCCTGGCTTCCAAATTCCTCATACATCAATCCTATTGAGCATCTGTGGTTTGTGTTGGAACAGCAACTCCGATCTGCAGCGTCTCAACCATGGACCTTACAGGAGTTACGCATTCCTTGATTGGACGGGTTCAAGCCCATGACTACTAAATACGATAAATATTTGTATTGACGATTTATTGTAAACTCTACTGACTTGGTTGTTGTGCCAGAGTATAAACAGAAAATTTATTTATTTATTTTTAAAGGATCTGCTGGTTACGAGTTAGTACCAGATACCACAAGACATATTTAGGAATATTGTAGCACCCATGCCTCGCCGGGTATGAGGTGTTTTGGCTGCACACGGAGGACCAACATCATATTAGGTAGGTGGTCGCTATGTTTTGGCTCATCGGTGTATGTTGTCAGACTACTGCTGGAGGTCATACCATGACATTCTGGACAAAGTATACCAAAAGAAATCCTCCACACATTTTTTTTAAGTTGTACATATCCTTTTCACAATAGTGTACTGTATTATTTTAACTATGTGTTTAAAGTATATTGGATTTAAATTGTAAATGTGATAAAAATGTAGTTGTAACTGGTTTGTGTTTTGTAATGAAATCAACTTAATTAATGTGTACTGATATTATCAGTAGTTGTATTAAGAAAACTACATTACAAGAAAAAAAAACAGAGCACATGTTTGAAATCACTGAACCAACTGGTTTTGCAAAATGTTTTACATCTTTGATGCAAAAAAAGTTTCATTTTGTTTGCCAGTATTATTAGTATGTAGATATTTCAAGACAGTAAATTATGCAGTAAGCAAGATAAGGTTTTGTGAATGATAGTAGCAGTGAGAATAAGACTAGACTATAAGCTAAAAAAGCAATGAACTAGTATTCTAGTTCATTGCTCTACTATTATTCTAGTATTCTAGTTCATTGACTCTGATTTATTAGTGAGAAAGTTTATGTAAGCCATTATTTAATACTAGCATGACCTAATAATCAAAAAGCAATTAAGCTGAAGACTGAGTGGAATACAAATTTATCTGCAGCTAAATTAGCACTTGGCATATTTTTTTTTTGCAACTCTATAATGGGACAATGCAAATATTTTAAATAGTTTTTTTTCCCACTTAATAAATTAAATAAGAAATATCAGAACTCACATTTGGTTGGGAATTAATAAGCACACCATTGTTTTCCACATTCCCCCACATGGCAATATTTATACAGAGCAAAGCATCAGTCATCCGATTTCCATTGCTGACTAGAAACTGATTATCTCTTACTGCTTCACCAACAATCTTCACCAGTGTAATGCTTTGACAATTAGTTATTATCCAGCCATTAGTTGAGAGGACTGCCTAAATATATTACAACAAAGAAATATTCATTTCAGGATCAGAAGAACAACACAAATGCAAAAGTAATTCTCAAAGATAAAATCATTTAATCTAAACTGTCAATAATATAATATATACTTATTCACATATAATTAAAAAATTACAATATTCACATGTCAATTTTGAATTACAACAACTAAATTTCATTTCATCAGTCCAGATAATACAATAGTGGGTGACCAGTAGCCACTGGCAGAGGTGAAAGTGATTCTTGCACTGCTTCTATTGGAATGAGCAGCAGCCTGGAAAACAAGATGCAGGATATTTCAGAGACTGCTGGGAGATATTGCGGTACAAGTAAACAGATGGGTTGTGTTAGGGTAGATAAGAATAGGAACTGGTGCATGTATACTTGCATGTATGCCAATGATAGGAGTTTGGTAAATAAATTTGATGAATTTGAGGTATTGGTCAAAACATCAAAGGTGATATTGTTGGGATTTCAGAGACCTGGCATCACACAGATATAAGGAATGCAGAACTGGAATTTGGGGAGTACAATGTGCACAGGTAGGATAGACAGGATAGGAAGGGAGAAGGGGTTATGCTATTAGTTAAGAAACACATAAAATCCAAGGAAGTGCAGCCAGTCGACATCACTGCACAGAGGAGTCTCGAGTCAGTTTGGTGTGACATAAGCACTGTGAAATCGGCACTGTGTCACACCAAACTCGAGTCAGTTTGGTGTGACATAAGCACTGCGGTACAAGTAAACACATGGATTGTGCTAGGGTAGCTCAGAATGGGAACAGGTGAATGTATACTTCCATATACACCAATGCTAGGAGTTTAATAAATAAATTTGATGAATTTGAGGTATTGCTCACAACATCAAAGGCAGATATTGTTGGGATATCAGAGACGTGGTGTCACACAAATATAAGGAATGCAGAACTGGAATATGGGGAGTACAATGTGTACAGAAAGGATAGGAAGGGAGGATGGGTTATGCTATTAGTTAAGAAACAGTTAAAATCCAAGGAAGTGAAGCCAGTCAACATCGCTGGACAGTGCAGGGTTGAGTCAGTTTGGTGTGACATAAGCATTGGGAGATCAAAATTGAGAGTAGGAGTGTGATAATGACTCTGATGAGTATAATAAGAAACTATACAGGGAAATAGAGTGGGACCAGTAAATCAGAGAGTCTTATAATGGTGGATTTTAATTTCCCAGATACTGATTGGAATTTGTGAGTTGGTCACTCACACACTAGCAAGGCTTTTGTGGATTTATTGGATGATTGTTTTCTGCATCAGCATGTTCGGGAGGGAACTAGAGGGAGTAATTCTCTTGATCTGATTATCAGTAGTGATCTTCATACATCAAGAATCGGCAGATAAAGGAACCACTTTATCTGCAGTGGGCCAATAAGGAAAAATGAGAGTAGGTGTGTGTTATAGGCCTAATGACTCTGATGACACTACTGAAGCTATGCTGCTGCAACAGGATCTGGAAAGTTTGAGCAGATGGGCTGAGAGGTGGCAAATGAAGTTTAACATTGACAAATGTAAAGTACTACATATGGGAAACAGCAACCCCAGAGCAACTTATCAACTCTGTGGTACTACACTGACAGTGGTAGAGAATAAAAGGGACCTGGAGGTAGTTGTGCAGGCAGATATGAAGTTCTCTGAGCAGTGCAGACAGGTTGCAAGAGTAGCTCATGGTGTCTTGTCAATGATATACAGGAATTTTTCTAGTAGGGATAAGGAGGTGATTATTCCCTTGTATAAGGCAATGGTCAGGCCACACCTTGAGTACTGTATACAGGACTGGAGGCCTCATTTCAAGAACGATGTAGAGCTGCTGGAATGAGTACAGAGAAGGGCAACAAGATTAGTGAATGGAAAAAAGGGTTGCTCTTAAGAAGAAAGGCTTAAGTTTTGCAACTTACAGTGTCTGGAGACTAGGCACCGGCGAGGTGATCTGATAGAGGTGAATAAAGTCTTGAATGGTTTGAGCATGCTCAATGCCAATGGGATTCTTCCTCTTGCTCAGAATAATCACCTGAGAGGGCATAAATTCAGATTGAAGAAAGACAGATGTAGGATAGATGTGCGGAAATTTGCCTTTAGCCAGTGGGCAGTTGGTTGGTGGAACTTCCATCTCTTGTTGTGGAAGTTGATAGCCTAAACAAATTTAAGGCTCAGCTGGACAGGTATTTCGAACGAACGGAGGGGTGAAATGGAAGTGGTTTTTTTTTTTTTTTTTTTTTTGGCTGATGCTGCATAAGCTTGCTTTCTTACATCATATGCCTCTACTAATGCTAAGCACATTACAAATATTGCTTCCTCTGCATCTAAAAAAAACATTACTTTTCTTCAAAACAGTTGCTCACTCTGTACAAATCGCAAGTCCACCCTACCGTGGAATATTGTTCCACATCTGGGGTGGTGCCCTCAAAGGCTCTCTCAGGCTTCTTCCATTCAGAATAGGGCAGTTAGGTGAATTAATGGCTGCTCTCTAACAGAGTCTCTCCACTCGCTGTCTCATAGACATACTGTTTCTGCTGCATGCCTTTTCTATAGATACTTCAACGGGCATTGTTCTTCTGAATTGGCTTCTATATTTCCCACTCTTTCTCTTTGAAAACAGTCCGAACATGTGCCGCCACCAGCCAACATCCATTTACTGTCCAACTTCAAACTCACAGAATCAACTTTTCATCTTCCTCGTTTATTCATTCAACTGCCGTTTTCTGGAACAACCTTCCTCCATATGTCTTTCCTGAAAATTACAGTTTACAGAAGTTCAAGTCTGATGTCAACAAATATCATCTCTCGTCTTCTCAACTTCCAACCCAAGCATTGTACTAAGTATTATAGGTTCTAATACCTCTCATGTTTGGGGTTTTCATAAAAAAAAAAAAAAAAAAAAAGTCCTGTGTCTAAGTGGTGAGCTACCAACTCAGAGCTAAATTTTTCCTTCCAGTTTATTTTTTTTTTTGGGGTGATATTAAGTTACACAAACTCAACAAACCATTCAGGCCCATAGTAAGTTTCAAAAACATGTCAACAGCAAACTTGGCTAAATATGTAGTTGACTTACTAAAACCTTTAATGAATCATTGCAAATAACATGACAAATTTGACATAAAATCACTATATACAAATGTACATCCACAAAAAGCAGTGAAGGCTACGTAGCATTTGTTATGCAATGATCCCACACTAAAAAAACAGAAAATTAGAAATCAATGACATAACAAACTTACTAAAGTTTGTTATGTCATTAAAATAACAAAAAAACTAACAAGCTTACTTGGCACTAATGATATTAAGAATAGGAGACCGAAAGAATTACTTAACAAGTGCAGGCTGACAATGCTGAAAAAAAGCCATGAGTCAAGTTTGAAATCGAAAGTGTCTACAATTCTCTCCAGACACAATAGGAGGGAGTATATGATGAGAGCCTTGTTGATCAATTCTGCCCTGGAGAGATTGTGCAAGGCTCAAGGGGTAGAATTTTTCTCAGCCTGGTCTGTGCTTGTTAACAGGAGAGACTGCTTCTACAGGGATGGGATACACTTAAATAGAAATGATGCAAGAATATTTGCTGATGCTATCAAGGCAGAGTTAAGTGAGTCGGAAAACTGATAGCTTGGGGCGATACACGGACTAATAGATTAACAGTAGCCGCTGGCAGAGGTAAAAGTGATTCTGGCACTTCTTCTATTGAAATGCAATTGAGCAGCAGCCTGGAAAGCAAGGCAATGGGAATTTCCAGGACTGCTGGAAGTCATAGTGGAACAAGTCAATACATGGGCTGTGTTATTGTAACTAAGAGTAGAAATAGGTGCATGTATACTTGCATGTACACCAATGCTAGGAGTATAGTTAATAAATTCGATGAGCTTGATTCAGTCAAGACATCAAAGGCAGATAATGTTGGGATATCAAAGACATGGTGTCACACAGACATAAGCAGTGAAGAACTGGAATTTGGGGAGTACAATGTGTACAGAAAGGATAGATAGGACAGGAAGGCAGGAGGGCGGTTATGCTGTTAGTCAAGAAACACACAAAATCTAAGGAAGTGCATCCAATTGATGTGGGTGGACAATGCAATGCTGAGTCTGTTTGGTGTGACATAAGCACTGGGAAAGAAAAAATGAGAGTAAGTGTGTGTTATAGGCCTAGTGATTCTGATGAGTATAATAAGAAACTGTACAGGGAAATAGAGTGGGCCAGTAAATCAGAGAGTCTTATAAAGGGGGATTTTAATTTCCCAGATATTGACTGGAATTTGTGGGTTGGTCACTCACACAGTAGTAAGGCTTTTGGGGATTTAATGAATGATTGTTTTCCACAGCAGCATGTTCGGGATGCAACTAGAGGAAGTAATACTCTTGATCTGATTATAAGTAGTGATCTTCATGCATAAAGAATCTGCAGATAAAGGAACCACTAGGTGGCAGTGATCACAGTGTGCAGAAGTGGGATTTACTCAAAGAGGTAACTACCATCAGAGGTAAAGGGAAGGGTTTTTGCTTTTGCTAAAAGTGACTACGGTGGTCTGAGACAGTATTTAAATTCTCTAAGGTGGAACCAACTGATGATGTTACCAACAGCAAATTCAAAATGGGAAGCATTCAAAGAACTTATCTTGGAAGCTACTAGGCTCTTCATACCAACAACAAAATATTGTTCAAGGTTTAAGCCTAAATGGATGTCAGATGAACTAATTAGACATGTGACAGAGAAGAAAAATGCATGGGATACATAAAAATTAACATGTGACACAGAAGCCTATGATAGATATAAGTTGGTCTGTAACAAAGTTACAAAGGAGGTTAGGTAGGTGAAGGCAGATTATGAGAAGTCTTTGGCAAAGGATGCAAAGAAAAACAGCAAAGAGTTTTTTACCAAGTAACCTCTAGAAGAAAAGGGATGAATCAGATTGGTCCACTGGATATCGATGGTTCAACTGTTGATGTTCCTGCTCAGGTAGCTAACAAACTAAATGAATATTTTGCATCAACATTCACACATGAGGAGTTATTCAGGAAGGAGAATGCCAGAGGTGAAGTAAACTCTGGCAGTCAGCTAGTTGATTTTGTAATAACTGAAAGGAAAGTGGAGGAAAAATTCTTGAGGATAAACATAAAAAAGGCCCCTGGGGTGGATGGGTTCTATCCAGTTATATTAAAGGAGGCAGCAAAGGAAGTAAGCAAACCCTTAGCCATAATTATGAGAGCTTCTTTGGACTCAGGAGAGGTACCCATAGACTGGAAAATGTGCAAATATGACCCAATTCACAAAGGAGAATCAAAGGCTGACACCAGTAATTATAGACCTCTGAGTTTAACTTCTGTTCCAGAAAATTAATGGAGGCACTGCAGGATCATCTAGACAAGACTTCAGTTATAGCTCGGACACAGCATAGTTTTGTTAAGGGGAAGTCTTGCCTGATCAATTTGATTGGATACTATAATGCAGTCACAAAAGAACTGGATGCAAGGAATAATTTCGATATTATATATTTGGATCTTAGAAAGGCTTTTGATACTGTTGCACATGGAAGACTTCTGCCCAAATTGGAGCAGTGTGGTATTGGAGGCAAACTGCTGCTATGAATAAAGGGATGGTTGAGGGGAAGAAGACAGAGAGTGGTAATCAATGGACACTGGTCTTCGTGGACTAATGTTATTAGTGGAGTCTCTCAGGGTTCAGTGTTGGGTCCATCGTTGTTTTCTGTATTTATAAATGATATTGATGATGGTACATCAAGGTTAATGTCCTAGTTTGCAGATGATACAAAGGTTGGCAGGGTTGTTAAGGATACTACTGACGATATGCTGCTGCAACAGGATCTGGAAAGGTTGAGCAGATGGGCTGAGAGGTGGCAAATGAAGTTTAACTTTGACAAATGTAAAGTACTACATATGGGAAACAGCAACCCCAGAGCAACGTATCAACTCTGTGGTACTACACTGACAGTGGTAGAGAATGAAAAGGACCTGGGGGTAATTGTGCAGGCAGATATGAAGTTCTCTGAGCTGTGCAGACGGACTCCAAGAGTAGCTCATGGTGTCTTGTCAATGATATACAGGAATTTTTCTAGCAATGATAAGGAGGTAATTATTCCCTTGTATAAGGCAATGGTCGGGCCACACCTTGAGTACTGTATACAGATCTGGAGGCCTCATTTCAAGAACGATGTAGAGCTGCTGGAACGAGTACAGAAAAGGGCAACAAGATTAGTGAATGGAACAAAAGGGTGCTCTTATGAAGAAAGGCTTAAGTTTTGCAAATTACAGCGTCTGGAGACTAGGCACCTGCGAGATGATCTGATAGAGGTGTATAAAGCCTTGAATAGTTTGAGCATGCTCAATGCAGATGGGATTCTTCCTCTTGCTCAGAATAATCACCTGAGAGGGCATAAATTCAAATTGAGGAAAGACGGTTGTAGGATAGATGTAGAGAAGTTTGCCTTTAGCCAGCGGTCAGTTGGTTGGTGGAACAAACTTCCATCTGTCGTTGTAGAAGTTGATAGCTTAAATAGATTCAAGGCAGAAGTTGACAAACATTTGGAGCAAGTGGATGGGTGAAATTAGGGTTTTTTTTTTTTTTTTCTTTGCTGATGCTATATAAGCTTACTTTCTTGCATCATGTGCGTTTGCTAATGCTGAACCTAAATATTATTCTTTGATTTTAGATTGTACACTTGATTGTACACTCGATTTTGATTTTAGATTGTACACTTGATTTTGATTGTACACTTGATTTTGATTGTACACAGGAACAATTGACAATTATTTTAAGATTTGTAATTTTTATTGATGAAACACAAAAAAATTGAAATTATGGAACTTTTTTAGGTTTTTGTGTAATTAAAAATACAACTGTAATTGAAAATACAAAAAGAGTTCTTCTAACTAGTAGTGGGCTAACTACATTCATTTTAGAAAATTTTTGTAAAAATATAACATTAATATTCAAAATATGCATGGGAAGGTTACGACAATGGCACGAATATGAAAGGAAAACATAACGGTGCTCATTAAAAAATTTTAGATATAAACCCCTGATCCTTTTTCATACCTTGCACTGCACATAATTTGAATTTACCAGTAAATGATATAAACTTTTACTGTCTGCATCCAAAGAAAGTTAATGTATTTTCGTTATTTTATTTTTAACAGATTTATTTCATGTATCGTAATATATATGTCATATTGTGTTTAAAAAATAAAATTATATATTTTGGAAATATTTCTTTTTAAATTCCCAAAAAAAAAAATTGATATAAGAAAAATGACCGTGGGGGGGGGGCAGTAGGGATGACAAAAATAAGTTTGCACCAGGGCGGCCATATAGCCTGGTGCAGCCCTGACCAGAGTAAAGTACCAACTGTGTGGTACTACACTCATGTTGGGTAGTGGACATGAAATGGACTTAGTGGTTAGGAGTGCAGCCAGATATGAATTTTCCTGCACAGTGTAGGCAGGTTGCCAGAACATCCCATGGAGTCTTGTCAATGATATACAGGAATTTTACTAGCAGAGATAAGGAGGTGATTATCCCTTTGTATAAGGCAATGGTAAGGCTACACTTTGAGTACTGCATACAGGTATGGAGATCTCATTTTTGGAAGGATGCAGAGGTGCTGGAACAAGTACAGAGAAGGGCAACAAGATTGGTGAGAGTAACAGAGAGTTGCTCTTACCAAGCAAGGCTAAAGTTCTGAAATTGCAGTGTCCGGAAGCTGCACCTGTGAGCTGGTTAAGGTGTATAAGGCCTTGAATGGTTTGAACAAGCTTAATGCTGATGAGATTCTATCAGATTAGGCACCACCAGGGGCAAAAATTCAAATTGAGGAAAGACGGTTGCAGAATAAATATGCTGAAATTTGCCTTTAGCCAGTGGGTGGTTGATTGTTGGAACAAACTTCCATCTTTCATTGTGGAAGTTGATCATCATCATCATCCTCATTCTAAGGGATCTTTTTTCTCCACTTAACCCAAATTTGGGATTTTTGTTTAGCTTCCCTGTAGTTCATTCTTGAGAGCACATCATCAAGTGGTGTGATTTTTGGTCGTCCTCTGTATCATTTCCCTTCAAGCTGTCATTCTAATATGTTTACTGTCCAATCATTGTGTCTCCAGAGATGTCCTAGGAACTGCATTTTCCTTTTTATTACGGTTTTCTCTATTGTTCTTTGTTCCTCAGCTACTCTGAGGACTTCTTCATTCATCTTTTTGTCTTTCCAGTTAATTTTCATCATTGTTCTCCAGCAAAACATCTCAAATGCTTTAATTCTCCTCCAGTCTGTTGCTGTTATTGACCATGTTTCACATCTATACAGCAGTGTATACTCCATATATAGGTTTTCTCTAATCTCTTCCTCTTTTCTTTGTTTATCTTGCTTACAATAAATGATTTCTTTTTCCTAAGTGCTTCTTTCACTATAGCCATTCTCCTTTTTATTCTAAATGGCTTTTGTCATCCTCTTTTATGCTGCTTCCAAAATAAACAAACGAACTTACTTGTTCAATTTCCTTGTTATCTATTTCTATACTGTCTGTTTTTCTTTGAAATTCCTCTCCGGCAACCATTATTTTTGTCTTTTTTGCATTAATTTTGAACCAGTATTCTAAGAAACTTCCATTACTTCTATTGTGGGCGAAGATAAAGAACGCCATCACGAGAACCACAGGAAACTTCGGGCAAACTTGTTTCCCGTAACCACAGTTTCTCCCTGCATTCTAGGTAAACAGATGGTGCGTGTTATCGGTAGTGGCAATAGAAGTCGATAACGATACATTGATTAGTTTTTTCTTATTATTAAAAGCAGATTATTGGAGTTCATGAGTGTAATGCCTTTGCAGCTGAAATTTACTTATGGGTAAACCTCAGTCTAAAGGTGTTTATCCTCCACTTCCTGCTGTTTTAAAATAGGAAAACGACTTCTACATGCATGTTATCATAGTAGCAGTAGAGGTTCATTTCCTTTCGGGGGAAAAAACAGCGGGAAGGGGGGATAAACACCCTAAGGCTGAGACAGGCTGGAGAGTGTACCCATAAGTAAATTTCAGCCCACTCATGAATTCCAATAATCTGCTTTTAATAATGAGAAAAACTAATTAATACATCATTATAGACTTCTACTGCCACTACTGATAACATGCACCATCTGTTTACCGAGAATGCAGGAAGAAACTGCAGTAGTGGGAAACGGGTTTGCCAGGAAAGTTAAGCAAAGTTTCCCTGTGGTTCTCATGTTGGCTTTCATTACCTTAGCCCTATTGTGTTTTTCAACTCAATTTCAATTCAAGGAAGAATTGGACAATCTTTTCGAGCGGATGGATGGGTGAAGTGGGAAGCTTTTTTATTATTCTTTTTCGTTTTTGGCTGATACTGTTTAAGCATGCTTCCTTGCATCATGTGCCACTACTAATGCTAATCGCATTAACATTCAGCTTACTCAATCTATTCAAGGCTTTAAGGACCTCAATGGGATCTTCCCGCAGATGCCTAATCTCAACACATTGCAACCAGTGGCGAGCTATAGTGGGCTCGCGAGAGCCCATTGTTATTTTTTTTGGAACTTAACGAGCCCATTGTTGAAACGATCATTTATTTTACAAATGAAATCCTGAATGCAATTATTGAGTATCCAGAGCATTAACTATGGTGGGGCGAGCGGGACCCCATCCCCAGCATTTTATGGTGCAATCAATCAGTTATGTATTTTAAAATTGCTTCATTTTGATTTAATTACAGTCGGACCTCTGTTTAACCAATTTTTTATAGCAAATTTTTTCGAATTCCTCTTGGTAATTACATTTAAAATGGTTTCCGTTGAACGAGGAAAATTTCCATGTAACTAACGGATCACGAGAGATAACTTTGTATGCATTGTTCTCACCTCTGGCCTTTAGGCAATTTAGGTAATTAGAAAATGCGATGCGGTCACATACCGAGAAGTGTCGCTAGTCAATATGCTTTCCGTAGCCAGTCAGTGGATTTAGAAGATTCCGACACGGATAATAGCCCCTAGTCAACCTGTTTTGTGGTTCCCCTTTACCCCGGCAAACGAGCATATGATTTTTGGAGAAGTGAGTGATCCACGCCTTCCAGTAAATTTCTCCATCTATGTTTACATGGTCACAATAGCTGAATATCTGAGTGATTCTGACATTTTGACAGCATTCAAAGAACTAGTGAAAGTAGCAACATAGGTGGGGGAGGGTTGGGACAACTAAGATATTATATAAACTTTACGAAGATGTTGGCAGCTTTTGAAACTTCGTCGAGGCTTTCACTGTGTAAAAAATGTTCTAAACTTTAATGGCATACAGGCAATAATTAAAAAAAAAACAAACTGTATGCATATCACCAATCTCCAAAAAAACAGCGTGAATTAAAGACGATTGCTAAAGAACTTAATATGGAAACTATCAAGATCGGTCGTGTGTTCGAGCCGGTAACTAGTAAAAATAGATTGATTGTACAGTCGAATTTTGTGATTCGGTGAAGGTGAGAGCGTTTTCTTTCTGATTGATG
This sequence comes from Mastigoproctus giganteus, assembly GCF_048544385.1. Lineage (NCBI taxonomy): Eukaryota > Metazoa > Arthropoda > Arachnida > Uropygi > Thelyphonidae > Mastigoproctus > Mastigoproctus giganteus. The sequence goes on along the minus strand of NC_143587.1, from coordinate 173,518,110 downwards.
AGGTAGGGTGTTTTTTCCCTGTACAGCTGTTTTAAAATCGGTAAGCGAGTTCGTGATTTAAAAACATCATCAAGTGAGGAGGAACACCCTAGGCTAGGCACCCCGGTAAAAATCACAATTTTAAAATTTGCAAAAAATCATACAAATTATAATCAAACGTTTACATATTTTAACAAGAAAATGGGATATTTTTTCCGGGAGATATTTTTACCGGGGACACTTTTACCGGAGATATTTTTTCCAGAATTCGTTCGAGCCACGATGTAGCTTGCGGACGGCAATTGTGGGTTGGAGGAATTATCCCTCTTTGTGCAAACATTTTGAATCAGAAGTTAAATATTCTGGATTATTAAATTGACTTTTAAATTTGGAATTTCTTAACCATTTAGCACTAATGATCAACATCCTGCAGGAGGTCTCTTACCTTTCAGAAGCTTTACAGATTCACTGTGGTAAATGCAGATAAATCAATTATTCGAATTATCAATGCTATTGCTAATTTGAAAAATTCTGAAGCAAATTATGAAGCTAAAATTGAGAGCAAGTTGAAGTGGAAAGAATTTGAAGGAATCAAATTCAAAGTAAGAACACATTTAAAAAATTACCTCACGACAAGTTATTAAATGCATTGTTTTATCTTTAAAGGATAAGTTATTAATGAACAGAGAGTAATTTTAAATTAAAAAAAGAAAATAATGATACCATTGAAAAACATTTTAAAACATACTACCGGAAATCGTGGAATACGAAAGAACTTTCGTCTTGGTGGCAATACACTGAATAAGAAATTTATTTTCTGATAAAATATGAAATAAAAATTAATGATTTTAGAGATTTTGTCAAAGACAGTTTATCTTTAAAATCAAGTGAAATTCCCTTTCAATTAATTAAGAAAGCCAGAAATATATTTGAAACCATTGCGAAACGACTGCTGAAGCTGAGTGAGCTTTCAGCATAATGAATAATATTGAGTGAATGAATGAATAATGTTGACAATTACACATTGCAGATTATGATGACCATACGTCTAAATGGAAAACCATTGCTTCAATTTGATCTGGATCGTTACAACAAATCATTCCTCTGTAATCATTGTTCAACTATTGAGCAAAGTAGATCAACAACAAATATTAATTTTTTTTTTGTCCTTGCCTTTTTCCCATTATATATATGAGGTCAGCATTTTTACTGTTTTTGCATGAAATTTTTATGGCTGGATGCCCTTCCAGACGCCAACCCTCACCCTTTATCTGGGCTGAGGATATGTGGTGGTTATTCTCTGACCTTTCGTATCCTCAATATTTGGTGGTCACGGGCTCGAACCCCAGTCTAATCAAGAAGAGTGTGCTACGCACTACTGCTCTTGCCCACATGGCTACTGAGGCACCCGACAACAACAACAAACATTAATAAAGAAGTAAATTGGCAATTTTTAGAATAATATTTTCTTGAATATTTGTGTAATAATTTTTTTTCATGTAATCTGTGATTTTTGTATACTTTTTATAGAAAGTTTGTTTTTTATATAATATTTGTTTTTATATTCTAGAATGTTTTGTGGGAAATATTTCATGTTATTTTTTATTCACAATATTAAAATTTTATCATGAAAAAAATGTATCCATTATATTTTCCTATTTGTTAAAAAAAGACAAATAAAAAAGTTGCGCGTGTGCCGAGCACATGCAAATTTTTTACGAAGATGAAACATCCTTTCACGTTTCTTTTAGGTATTTTGATTTGTATTTATTGGTTACGAAATAAAAGAGCTTTTTTATTCTAAATATATTATTGATTATTCACAAATTTACATCATTTCTGGAAGACAAGATACAATGGATTTATGATAACTAAAGTAAGAGATGTATACTTGCGATTGCAATGTATCTAAATATCTCTGGAAAACAGGGTCGATTGAAGTACCAATCTTTGTAGTTGAAGCGACATACATAGCTGTTAAGGGCACCTAACAATGGAATGTAACGAAAATGCAAGACAAAAAAAATAAATTGTTGACAAATATTTGTACTGTCGCAGTCATATGACAAATGTGTATATTGTTGCAGTCATATGATAAATACTTGTATTGTTGCAGTCATACTTACTTCAGTAGTAACTGCAGGAAGTATGATTGTGATGTCATACTATTCAAGAATTCTAAAAAGTTAGAACTCCAGATACTATTGTATTCATTTATCATCGTGACGACCACGTTTTTAAGCTTTTTTTTTTTTAGACAGACCTAGGAACGTTTTATACATTCACTAAAAGCATGGTTAAGGGGGTAATAAGGCCCATCTGTCCACCCCTGACTTGAGATATCATACCAGTCACGAAAAATGCTTCACCCGCTCTAATCACACTACTAGTAGTACGAGTGTGGGAAGCGCCTAAGGTGAAATCCGCAGATGAAGTCACTTCCGTGACTGATCAAATTTACTAGGTAGAACGTCAGAAAAACTGCGGGCCCATTGTTAAAATATTCACAGCTCACCACTGGCCGCGACTTGCAGAACTGAAGTCTCTCTATATAACAGCACCCTTTTGTTCCCTTCACCAGACCTGCACCCATTCCAGCAGATCTACATCACTCCCTAGGGTGATCCCACCAGACCTGTTTACAATACTCAACATGTGACCTAACCACATCCTTATACAAAGAGATAATCACCTCCTTATCCCTGATACTAGTAGTAGTAGTGGCATGTGATGCAAGAAAGCAAGTGTTATGAGCTTATGCAGCATCGGCCAAAAAAAAAAAAAATCACACCATTCCCTCCAAATACCTGTCCACTTCTTCCTTAAATTTATTTAACCTATCAACTTCCACGACAGATGGAAGTTTCTTCCAGCACTTAACCACCTGCTGGCTAAAGGCAAATTTCCGCACATCTATTCTACATCTGTCTTTTCTTAATTTGAATTTACGTCCCCTTAGATTCACAATCTGAACAAGTGGAAGAATCCCATCAGAATTCAGTGTGCTCAACCCATTCAAGGCCTTATACACCTCAATCAGATCACCACGCAGGTGCCTATTCTCCAGCCACTGCAATTTGCAGAACTTAAGCCTCTCTCGGTAAGAGGATCCCTTCATTCCCCCTCACCAATCTTGTTGCCCGTCTCTGTACACACTCAAGCAAATCTACATCCTTCCTAAAATGAGGCCTCCAGACCTGTACGCAGTACTCAAGGCGTGGAGAGACCATTGCCTTATACAGATGGTCAATCACCTCCTTTTCCCTGCTAGCAAAATTCCTATATATCATTGACAAAATTCCATGACCTGCCCTGGCAGACTGTCTGCATTGCTCAGAAAACTTCATATCTGACTGGACAATTACTCCCAGGTCTTTTTCATTTTCTACTGTAGTACTTATATATGTAGTACTTTGCATTTGTCAAGGTAAAACTTCAGTTGCCACTTCTTATCCCATCAGCCCAAATTATCTAGATCCTGTTGCAGTAGCACACCGCCATTACTGTCATTAACAACCCTGCCAACCTTTGTATCATCTGCAAACTTCGACACTAAACCTTCATCAATATCATTGATAAATATACAAAACAACAGAGGACTCAACACTGAACCCTGTGGGACTCCACTAATAACATTAGTCCACGAAGAGCAGCACCCATTAATCACCACCCTCTGTCTTCTTCCACTCAACCATCCTTTTATCCGTTGTAGCAACTTACCCTTAATACCATTCTGCTCCAATTTGTACAATAGTCTTCCATGCGCAACAGTATCAAAAGCTTCTCTGAAATCCAAATATATGATATCAAAATTATTTTTTGCATCCAGTTCCTTTGTAACGACATCATAATATCCTATCAAATTTGTCAGACAAGACTTTCCCTTAACAAACTGATGCTGTGTCTGAATTATTGCTGCAGTCTTGTTTAGATGATCCTGCAATGCATCTTTAACCAGTGACTCCATTATTTTACCCGGAACAGAAGTTAAACTAAGTGGTCTGTAATTACTCGTGTTACCCTTTGATCCCCCTTTGTGAATTAGGGATACATTTGCACATCTCCAGTCCGTGGAGATCTCCCCTGAGTCCAAGGATGCTCTCATAATTATGGCTAAGGGTTTGCTAAGTTGCTTTGCCACCTCCTTTAATATAACTGGATAGATCCCATCCACCCCAGGTGCCTTTCTTATGTTTAACTTCAACAATTTCTCCTCCACTTTGCTCTCAGTTATTTCAAAATCATTAAGCACCCTGCTACAATTTGATAACCTTCTGGCATTTTCAAACCTTAATAAATCCTCATGTGTGAATGCAGATGCAAAATACTCATTCAGTTTGTTTGCTCTCTGAGCAGGATCATCAACAGTCAAACCATCGATATCAAGTGGGCCAATCAGATTCATCCCCTTCCTTTTAGAATTTATATAAGTAAAGAAATCCTTGCTATTTTTCTTAGCATCTTTTGCCAAAGATTTATCGTAATCTGCCTTCGCCTGCCTAACCTATCACAGCACTCCTACCACAAAGTGGTAGGAGTGCTGTGACTCAGGGGACAACTGATGGGGGCGATTCTCCAACGCATCACAGCCTAAAAAAATCTGCAACTTGTGAAATGTTTGCCGAACTCTCTGGAACAGAACATGATATTGCCATGGGGGACGTCTTTGTGTGTGCACAATGTAAGGAGTGTAAGGAAATCAGGCGACAACTCAGCGTTGTTATGGGCCTATATGAGAGCTGGAAGGACAGGGTGGATGCCCTTGAAGGATATAAATTGAGGGGCCCATCAAGCTCTCAGCTATCCACATCAACACCAGAGCTTGCACTTGATCATCCTGCGACACAGCGGCAACCCCCAAGGCAGAATGTGATAGTCTCACAGGAACTAGTAGTTGTTGGTGACTATTGTCAGGGAAATGGGGAACATGCTTTCAAAAAAGGATAGGTGGAACAGGACAAGAGTTTGTATGCCAGGAGCAAAGGTTGATGATGTTGTAGAGCGGATATCATCTTTTAAGGGCACAAAAGGTGATATAGTTGTACACGTTGGCACTAATGATATTAAGAGTACGAGACCGGCAGAATTACTTAACAAGTACAGGTCACTGTTGAACAAAATCCACGAATTAGTGTTAGTAGTAGTGGCGGCATGTGATGCAAGAAAGCATGTGTATGAGATTATGCAGCATCAGCCATAAAAAAATAATAATAATAAAATCACACCATTCCCTCCAAATGCCTGTCCAGTTCCTCCCTAAATTTATTCAACCTATCAACTTCCACAACGACAGATGGAAGTTTGTTCCAGCAATTAACCACCCGCTGGCTAAAGGCAAATTTCCGCACATCTATTCTACATCTGTCTTTTCTTAATTTAAATTTATGCCCCCTTAGGTTCGTAATCTGAACAAGTGGAAGGATCCCATCAGAATTCAGCGTGCTCAACCCATTCAAGGCCTTATACACCTCAATCAGATCACCATGCAGGTGCCTAGTCTCCAGCCACTGCAATTTGCAGAACCTAAGCCTCTCTTGGTAAGAGGATCCCTTCATTCCCCTCACCAATCTTGTTGCCCTTCTCTGTACACACTCAAGTAAATCCATATCCTAGGTTGAATTTGAAAGTGTCTGCAATTGTGCCCAGACACAATAGGAGGGAGTATATGACGAGAGCCTTGTTGATCAATTCGGCCCCGGAAAGATTGTGCAAGGCTCAAGGGATAGAATTTTTTTCGGCCTGGTGGTCTGTACTTGTAGACAGGAGAGACTGCTTCTACAGGGATGGGATACACTTAAATAGAAAGGGTGCAAGAATATTTGCTGATGCAGTGTTAGGTGGGTTGGAAACTGCTAGCTTAGGGGGATACAAGGCCTAATAGTTTAACAGTAGCTGCAGGCAGAGGTGAAGGTGATTCTTGCACAACTTCTATTAGAATAAGTAGCGACCTGGAGCGAGGGGTGTTGGGGGTTTCAGGGACAGATGGCAGTCATCATGAAATAGGTGGGTATATGGGATGTGTTAGGGTGACTAATAATAAGGATAGTTATATGTATACTTGCATGTATACCAATGCTAGAAGTATAGTAAATAAATTTTATGAATTTGAAGTGTTTGTCAAGACATCAAAGGCGGGTACTGTTGGGATAGCAGAGACGTGGTGTCACACATATATAAGGAATGCAGAACTGGAATTTGGGGAGTACAATATGTACAGAAAGGATAGGAAGGGAGGAGGTGTTATGCTGTTAATTAAGAAAAACATGAAATCAAAAGAAGTGCATCCAGTTGATATAGATGAACAGTGCACTGGTGAGTCCGTTTAGTGCGAAAACAAAATTAAGAGTAGGAGTGTGTTTTAGGCTTAATGACTCGAATGAGTACAATGAATAATTATACAGAGAAATAGAGTGGGCTAGTAAATCAGAATATCTTATAATGGGGGATTTTAACTTCCCAGATATTGACTGGAACTTGTGGGTCGGTCACTCAACACACTAGTAAGACTTTTGTGGATTTATTGGATGATTGTTTTCTGCAACAGCATATTCGAGAGGCAACCAGAGAAGGTAATACTCTTGATCTGGTTATCAGTAGTGATCATTCGTGTATTAAGAATTTGCAGATAAAGGAACCACTAGGTGGCAGTGATCACAGCGTACTGATGTTGTATTTACTTAAAGATTTAATTACCATCAGGAGTAAAGGAAAGGGTTTTTGCTTCCGTAAAGGTGAGTACAGTGGTCTCAGACAGTTTTTAAATTCTGTACAGTGGGATCAACTGAAGATGTTACCAACAGTAAATTCTAAGTAGGAAGCATTCAAGGAATTAATCGTGGATGCTACTAAAAGTTTCATACCTATTAAGAAATATTGTTCATGGATTAGGCCTAAATGGTTATCAAATGAACTAATGAGACTCTTAACAGAGAAGAAAAATGCATGGGATGCATATAAATTATCAAGCAACTCAGAAGCCTATGGCAGATATAAGCTAGTCTGTAATCAGGTCACAAATGAGGTTAGACAAACGAAGGCAGATTACGAGAAATCTTTGGCAAAAGATGCTAAGAAAAACAGCAAGGATTTCTTTACTTATATAAACTCTAAAAGGAAGGGGATGAATCTTATTGGTCCACTTGACATCGATGGTTCGACTGTTGATGATCCTGCTCAGATAGCAAACAGATTGAATGAGTATTTTGCATCTACATTCACACATGAGGAATTATTAAGGTTTGAAAATGGCAGAAGGTTATCAAATTGTAGTAGGTTACTTAATGATCTTGTAATAACTGAGAGCAAAGTGGAAGAGAAATTGTTGAAGTTAAACATAAGAAAAGCACATTGGGTGGATGGGATCTATCCAGTTATATTAAAGGAGGCAGCAAAGCAACTAAGCATACCCTTAGCCATAATTATGAGAGCATCCTTGGAGTCAGGGGAGGTTCCCACGGACTGGAGATGTGCAAATGTATCCTCAATTCACAAAGGGGGATCGAAGGGTGACACATGAGTAATTACAGACCAATTAGTTTAACTTCTGTACCGGGTAAAATAATGGAGTCACTGGTTAAAGATGCATTGCAAGATCATCTAGACAAGACTGCAGCAATAATTCAGGCACAGCATGGGTTTGTTAAGGGAAAGTCTTGGCTGATAAATTTAATTGGTTATTATGATGTGGTTACAAAGGAACTGGATGCAAAAAATAATTTTGATATCATATGTTTGGATTTCAGTAAAGATGTTGACACTGTTGCGCATGGAAGACTTGTAAAAATTGGAGCAGAATGGCATTAAGGATAAGTTGCTACAATGGATAAAAGGACGGTTCAGGGGGAGAAGACAGAGGGTGGTAATAAATGAGTGCTGCTCTTCGTGGACTAATGTTATTAGTGGAGTCCGTCAGGGTTTGGTGTTGAGTCCACTGTTGTTTTGTATATTTATCAATGATACTGATAAAGGTATATCAGGCTTAGTGTCAAAGTTTGCAGATGATACAAATGTTGGCAGGGTTGTTAATGACAGTAATGGCAGTGTACTACTGCAACAGGATCTAGATAATTTGGGCAGATGGGCTAAGAAGTGGCAACTGAAGTTTAACCTTGACAAATGCAAAGTACTGCATATGGGTAGAAGTAACCCGAGAGAAAAGTACCAACCGTGTGGTACTGCACTTAAGGTTTAAGGTGGTAGAAAATGAAAAAGACCTGGGAGTAATTCTGCAGTCAGATATGAAGTTTTCTGAGCAATGCAGACAGGCTGCCAGGGTAGGTCATGGGGTTTTGTCAATGATAAATAGGAATTTTGCTAGCAGGGAAAAGGAGGTGATTGTCACTCTATATAAGGCAATGGTCAGGCCATGCCTTGAGTACTGCGTACAGGTCTGGAGGCCTCATTTTAGGAAGGATGTCGATTTTCTTGAGCGTGTACAGAGAAGGGCAACAAGATTGGTGAGGGGAATGAAGGGATCCTCTTACCAAGAGAGGCTAAAGTTCTGCAAATTGCAGTGGCTGGAGACTAGGCACCTGCATGGTGATCAGATTGAGGTGTATAAGGCCTTGAATGGGTTGAGCACGCTGATTTCTGATGGGATCCTTCCACTTGTTTAGATTACGAACCTAAATGGAAATAAATTCAAATTAAGAGGTAGAATAGATGTGTGGAAATTTGCCTTTAGCCAGAGGGTGGTTAATTGCTGGAACAAACTTCCATCTGTCGTTGCGGAAGTTGATAGGTTGAATAAATTTAAGGAGGAACTGGACAGGCATTTGGAGGGAATGGTGTGATTTTTTTTTCTTGGCTGATGCTGCATAAGCGCATACACTTGCTTTCTTGCATCACATGCCAATACTACTACCTCCTCTGTGACCTGATCACAGACAAGCTCATATCTGCCATAGACTTCTCAGTCGCTTGATAATTTATATGCATCCCATGAATTTTTCTTCCCTGTCACGAGTCTCATTAGTTCATTTGATAACCATTTACACCTAAACGTTGAACAATATTTCTTAATAGGTAAGAAACTTTTAGTAGCATCCATGATTAATTCCTTGAATGCTTTCCACTTAGAATTTACTGTTGGTAACATCGTCAGTTGATCCCACTGTACAGAATTTAAAAACTGTCTGAGACCACTGTACTCACCTTTACGGAAGAAAAAACCGTTTCCTTTACCCCTGATGGTAATTATATATTTAAGTAAATCCCACATCAGTACACTGTGATCACTGCGACCTAGTGGTTCCTTTATCTGCAAATTCTCAATACAAGAATGATCACTGCCAATAACCAGATCAAGAGTATTACCCTCTCTCGTTGCCTCTCGAATATGCTGCTGCAGAAAACAATCATCCAATAAATCCACAAAAGTCTTACTAGTGTGTGAGTGACCAACCCACAAGTTCCAGTCAATATCTGGGAAGTTAAAATCCCCCATTATAAGACATTCAGATTTACTAGCCCACTCTATTTCTCTGTACAATTGTTCATTGTACTCATTTGAGTCATTAGGCCTAGAACACACTACTACTCTTATTTTTGATTTCGCAGTGATTATGTCACACAAAACGGACTCAACAGTGCACTGTTCATCTATAGCAACTGGATGCACTTCTTTTGATTTCATGTTTTTCTTAATTAACAGCATAACACCTCCTCCCTTCCTATCCTGTCTATCCTTTCTGTACATATTGTACTCCCCAAATTGCAGTTCTGCATTCCTTATATCTGTGTGACACCACGTCTCTGCTACCCCAACAATATCTGCCTTTGATGTCTTGACCACACTTCAAATTCATAAAATTTATTTACTATACTTCTAACATTGGTATACAATCAAGTATACATATACCTATCCTTATTATTAGTCACCCTAACGCATCCCATATACCCACCTGTTTCACGATGACTGCCGTCATTCCCTGAAACCCCCAGCATTCCTCGCTCCAGGTCACTACTTATTCTAATAGAAGTTGTGCAAGAATCACCTTCACCTCTGCCTGCGACTACTTTTAACTTTAATCTGTGAATCCCCCCAATCTAGCAATTTTCCAACCCACCTAACACTGCCTTGATAGCATCAGCAAATATTCTTGCACCCTTTCTATTTAAGTGTATCCCATCCCTGTAGAAGCAGTCTCTCCTGTTAACAAGCACAGACCATGCTGAAAAACATTCTACCCCTTGAGCCTTGCACATACCCTCCAGGGCCGAATTGATTGACAAGGCTCTCATCATGTATTCCCTCCTAGGGCAAGGTTTCTCAAAATGGAAAGTGGAATGCAATGTGCTGTCATCGGCAAAACTATGGATAGGATTTCCAGTCAATGGAAGAAGGTCATAAATATAGAGGAGGAAAAGAGGGGGGAAAGAACTGAACTTTGATGGAGACCAGCATTAATGGGGAAGTTAGAAGACAAAGGGCACCTTCAGTGAGCTATCAGAGAGAAAACTGGATAACCAATAAAAAAAAAAGATAGAAGCTGATTTAGAAGACCTTTATTTCAAACACGATTGAAAGCCTTTGAGATGTCAAGAGCAACAGCTTGTTTTTCACCGAACTTTTCCATTGAATTTGTCCATAAATGGCTAACTTAAGCCAGAATATCACCAGTGGATCGACACTGATGGAATTCACACCGTCAACTCTTAACCTACCTTAACCTACATACGTAAACTCTTAAACTACTATAGAAACCTTCCGTTGATCAGACGGAAAGTTTCTATATAGTTTAAGAGTTGGCAGTTAATTAATTTCTCCATTATTTTAGAAAGAGTAGAAGTAATTGCAATGGGACAATAATTGGATGGGAGTGATTTTCACCCTTTTTAGGAAATGGCTGAATATAAGCAAATTTCCAAGCAGAAGGGAAACCACCTTTGGAATAAGAAAGTGAAAAAAAGCCGCAAAGAATAGGAGTAAGTTCAGGACCACAGGTTTTGCGTACAAGTGGAGAAATACCATCAGGACCTGGAGCTTTCATAGCATCAAGATTCATCAAAATCCTTCTGACATCCTTTTCACGGAAGACCACAGGAGGCATTGAATGGAGCATGTTGGGAGGTGTTTTACCAAGATCATTAATACCTGAGTTGGAAGGAAAATGGGATGCTAGCAGGTCAGCTTTATCCTTGGCCAAAGTGACAACAGAACCATCTGGTTTTGAGAGAGTTGGGAGTAGAGATAGGCAAAAGTTGTGGCCAATAGGTTTGGCAAGAGACCAGAATTCTCAGCTACCATTAGGGCGAGAAACAAGTTTTTTACTCTTAGCCTGTTCAAAATCTAGTTTGGATAGTTTGGACTGATTAATAACTGCTTTACAATTGTTGTGAGCTTTAGTGTAGGCAGAAAATGGAACTGAAGAATTGGAAACAAGCCAATCACGATATGCAACATTCTTCTCCTGAATGGCCTTAACACATTTAGTGGAAAACCAGGGTTTAGATAATGGACGAGATTTTAAAGTGGATTGTGTGATAAAGGATTCCATTCCTACAAGAATAATTTCACTGACAGAATCTGAGCAAACATTGACATCAGAAGTTTTGAAACAGTAATCCGACCAAGGGAAAGAAGAAAAGAAATGTGGCAAGTCATCCCATTTTGCATTCTTGTAATGCCAAACAACATGAAGTTGGGAATAGCCATGAGATAAAGGCTCCATTGGAGAAGAGACAATCACCAAGTTGTGATCTGAGGCTAAATGACCACTCACTTCGACCGTGTACTTAGGAGGGTTGTTTGTGAGAAAAAGATCAAGCGTGTTGGCTGTATGGTTAGGATTGTCTGGTATTCATGGGATACATATAAATTAACAGGTGACACAGAAGCCTATGATAGATATAAGCTGGTCTGTAACCAAGTTTTTGTAACTTGGTTAGGCAGGCGAAGGCAGATTACGAGAAATCTTTGGCAAAGGATGCAAAAAAAAAACAGCAATGCGTTTTTTACTTATGTAAACTCTAGAAGGAAGGGGGATGAATCAGATTTGTCCACTTGATATTGATGGTTCAACTGGTGATGAACCTGCTCGGGTAGCTAACAAACTAAATGAATATTTTGCATTGACATTCACACATGAGGAGTTATTCTGGGAGGGGAATGCCAGAGGTGTATTCAACTCTTTCAGTAAGCTAGATAATCTTGTAATAACTGAGAGTAAAGTGGAGGAGAAATTGTTGAAGATAAACACAAGAAAGGCACCTGGGGTGGATGGAATCTATCCAGTTATATTAAAGAAGGCAGCAAAAGAAATAAGCAAACCCTTAGCCATAATTATGAGAGTTTCCCTGGACCCATGGACTGGAGATGTGCAAATGTGAGACCAATCCACAAAGGAGGATCAAAGGGAGACAGATAATTACACACCTCTTAGTTTAACTTCTGTTCCAGGGAAATTAATGGAGGCACTGGTTAAAGAAGCACTGCAGGATCATCTACACAAGACTTCAGTTACAGCTCGGATACAGCATGGGTTTGTTACAGAGAAGTTTTGTCTGACTAATTTGATTGGATACTATTATGTAGTCACAAAGGAACTTGATGCAAACAATAATTTTGATATCATATATTTGGATCTTTGAAAAACCTTTGATACTGTTGCATATGGAAGACTGCTGCACAAATTTGAGAAGTGTGGCATTGGATACAAATTGCTGCTATGTATAAAGGGCTGGTTGAGGGGGAGAAGACAGAGAGTGGTAATCAATGGACACTGCTCTTTGCGGACTAATTTTATTAGTGGAGTCCCTCAGGTTTCAGTGTTGGGTCCATTTTTGTTTTCTGTATTTATAAATGATATTGATGATGGTATATCAGGCTTAATGTCCAAGTTTGCAGACAATACGAAGTTTGGCAGGGTTGTTAATGACGCTAATGACAGTACACTGCTGCAACAGGATCTAGAAAAGTTGAGCAGATGGGCTGAGAGGTGGCAAATGAAGTTTAACACTGGCAAATGTAAAGTAATATCTATGGGAAGCAGTAATCCCAGAGTAACACATCAACTCTGTGGTACCACACTGACAGTGGTAGAGAATGAAAAGGACCTGGGGGTAATTTGGCAGGCAGCTTCCTTCATACGTATTTCCTGAAAATTACAATCTACTGAAGTTCAAGTCCAATGTCAACAAATATCTTCTTTTGTCTTCTCAACCTCCAACCCACGCATGGTACTAAGTACTATAGGTTCTAATACCTCTCGTGTTTGGGGTTCACATTAAAAAAAAAAAAAAAAATATGAAGTTTTCTGAGCAGTGCAGACAGTCTGCAAGAGTAGCTCATAGTGTCTTGTCAATGATATACAGGAATTTTTCTAGCAAGGATAAGGAGCTGATTATCCCGTTGTATAAGGCAATAGTCAGGCCACACCTTGAGTATTGTATACAGGTCTGGAGGTCTCATTTTAAGAAGGATGTAGAGCTGTTGGAACGAGTACAAAGAAGGGCAACAAGATTAGTGAATGGAACAAAGGGTTGCTCTCATGAAGAAAGCCTTAAATTTTGCAAATTACAGTGTCTGGAAACTAGGCACCTGCGAGGTGATCTAATTGAGGTATATAAAGCCTTGAATGGTTTGAGCATGCTCAATGCAAATGGGATTGTTCCTCTTACTCAGAATAATCACCTGAGAGGGCATAAATTCAAATTGAGGAAAGATGGTTGTAGGATAAATGTGTGGAAGTTTGCTTTTAGCCAGCGGGTGGTTGATTGGTGGAAAGAACTTCCATTTGTCGTTGTAGAAGTTGATAGCTTAAATAGATTCAAGGCAGAACTTGACAAACATTTGGGGCGAGTGGATAGGTGAAATTGGGGGGGGGGGGTTGGCTGATGCTATGTAAGCTTGCTTTCTTGCATCATCTGCCTTTGCTAATGCTAATGCTATTCTTTTAGGTAAATGAACGATCTGCACAAGGTCATTAGTAATTGCAATAGCCTCAGCATCTCGACGAGCTGGGTCGGTGTGACTAGAAAACCGAAGCTAGTTGGAGTTGTGAACATTAAAATCACCAAGGAAAATTTTCTCACTGTTAGGAAAGTTGGACTGGAGAAAGTCAAGTTGCAAAGAGAGGAAGTCGAAAAGCTTCAAGTGATTAGTGGAGTTGGGAGAACAGTAGAGACAACAGATGAATTTGATATAATGAGGTAGAGAGATTTGAAGCCAGAGAAGATCAAAAATAGGAGATTCCAAATTACCAAGTCTCCAAATATCGGAACGAACATATGCTCAAGTACCACCTTTGAGGTGAAAGGAATAATGCAGTGAATAATTTGGGAAACTGAGATGAGCAGTAGCTGAATCAACCGATAACTGAGATTCTGTTAGAAAAAGTACATGGGGTTTAGCAGACTTCCATGTGCAACAGTATCAAAAGCCTTTCTAAGATCCAAGTATATAATATCAAAGTTATTCCCTGCATCCAGTTCTTTTGTGACTGCATCATAGTATCCAATCAAGTTGGTCAGGCAAGACTTCCCCTTAACAAAACCATGCTGTGTCTGAGCTATAACTGAAGTCTTGTCTAAATGATCCTGCAGTGCTTCTTTAACCAGTGCCTCCATTAATTTTCCTGGAACAGAAGTTAAGCTCACAGGTCTATAATTACTTGTGTCAGCCTTTGATCCTCCTTTGTGAATTGGGGTCACATTTGCACATTTCCAGTCTATGGGTACCTCCCCTGAGTCCAAGGAAGCTCTCATAATTATGGCTAAGGGTTTGCTTACTTCCTTTACTGCCTCCTTTAATATAACTGGATAGATCCCATCCACCCCGGGTGCCTTTCTTGTGTTTATCTTCAACAGTTTCTCCTCCACTTTACTCCCAGTTATTTCAAGATTCTGTAGCTTACTGCTAGAGTTGAATACACCTCTGGCATTCCCCTCGCTGAATAACTCCTCATGTGTGAATGTCGATGCAAAATATTCATTTAGTTTGTTAGCTACCTGAGCAGGATCATCAACAGTTGACCCATCAATATCAAGTGGACCAATCTGATTCATCCCCTTCCTTCTAGAGTTTACATAAGTAAAGAACTCTTTGCTGTTTTTCTTTGCATCCCTTGCCAAGGATTTCTCGTAATCTGCCTTCGCCTGCCTAACCTCCTTTGTAACTTGGTTGCATATCAACTTGTATCTATCATAGGCTTCTGTGTCATGTGTTAATTTGTATGTATCCCATGCATTTTTCTTCTCTGCCATATGCCTCATTAGTTCATCTGACATCCATTTTGGCCTAAACCTTGAACAATATTTCTTAGTTGGTATGTAAAGCCTAGTAGCTTCCAAGATAAGTTCTTTGAATGCTTCCCATTTTGAATTTGCTGTTGGTAACATCATCAGTTGGTCCCACTGTATAGAATTTAAATACTGTCTCAGTCCATCGTAGTCGCCTTTACGGAAGCAATAACCCTTCCCTTTACCCCTAATGGTAGTTACCTCTTTGAGTAAATCCCACTTCAGCACACTGTGATCACTGCCACCTAGTGGTTCATTTATCTGCAGATTCTTAATGCATGAAGAATCACTGCTGATAATCAAATCAAGAGTATTACTCCCTCTAGTTGCCTCCCGAACATGCTGATGTAGAAAACAATCATCCAATAAATCCACAAAAGCCCTGCTAGTGTGTGAGTAACCAACCCCCAAAATCCAGTCAATATCTGGGAAATTAAAATCTCCCATTATAAGACACTCTGATTTACTGGCCCACTCTATTTCCCTGTACAGTTCCTTATTATACTCATCAGAGTCATTACGCCTATAGCACACTCCTACTCTCAATTTTGATCTCCCAATGTTTATGTCACACCAAACTGACTCCACACTGCACTGTCCAGCGATGTCGACTGGCTTCACTTCCTTGGTTTTTATGTGTTTCTTAACTAATAGCATAACACCTCCCCCCTTCCTATCCTGTCTATCCTTTCTGTAGACGTTGTACTCCCCAAATTGCAGTTCCGCATCCCTTATATCTGTGTGACACTACGTCTCTGATATCCCAACAATATCTGCCTTCGATGTTTTGAGCAATACCTCAAATTCATCAAATTTATTTACTAAACTCCTAGCATTGGTGTACACGCAAGTATATCTGCACCTGTTTCTATTCTTAGCTACCCTAACACAACCCATGTGTTTACTTGTACCGCAATGGCTCCCAGCAGTCTCTGAAATACCATGCATCTTGTTTTTCAGGCTTCTGCTCATTCTAATAGAAGCAGTGCAAGAATCTCTTTCACCTCTGCCAGCGGCTACTGTCAATCTATTGGTCTTTGTCTCCCTCCAAGCTAGCAGTTTTCCGACCCACCTAACACTGCCTCGATAGCATCAGCAAATATTCTTGCACCCTTTCTATTTAAGTGTATCTCATCCCTGTAGAAGCAATCTCTCCTGTTAACAAGTACAGTCCAGGCTGAAAAAAATTCTACCCCTTGAGCCTTGCACAATCTTTCCAGGGCCGAATTGATCGGCAAGGCTCTCATCATATACTCCCTCCTATCGTGTCTGGGCAGAATTGCAGACTCTTTCAAATTCAACCCTAATTCTCGGCTATACCCGTGATTACTAACAATCCCACCATCATGATGGCGCAAGCAGAGAATTTGGCTGTCACAGACCATCTGCATTTCGCTGAAATTGCATCCACTTGACTTGAGTGTCACCCGAATATCAGTTCCATCAGCGTTTTTGACTGCCAGGAAGCAAGTTCATCTTGTCTGGCATATCTGAGAGAATGTGCGTAACAACCTGAAGGACATTATAGATCCTTTGAAAATACCATAATGTTAACAAACAAGACACAAAATTAAAGCTAGAAACCATGAAACTCTAGCTGTAAGATCAACAAACAAATCAATAAACATATACAGACCAATAATAATTTCAGAGGAGTAGAATCTAAAACAAATATCGTATAAGTTCAAATTTAATAACAAAACATAACAGGCCCCCCTCACTCAGGACCTCTACTGATAGGGATGGGTAGTTGTGCATCTGGATTTCAGAGTGGAAACTTTCATATATTTTCCTCTAAATGATCTTTACGTTGTTCTAAATCCCTAGATTTTCAAATTCCCAAACTACCTCGTATTAGAGCAATACGAGGTAGTGGGAATTTCCCTCCTATCTTGCTTCTCTTCCTTTCGCCTGCTCATAACCCCCCCCCCCATGCTTTTGAAATATGACAATGGAATGTTTCCTTGTCTTGTTGAAAGTTTTTTCCTTCCTTTCAGCAGGTCTTTGAAATAATTTTCATCTATTCTGGTTACATCTTACTTGGATGCAGTTATTTCTGTAAAATATCTCAGGTAAGTGATTTCCTGACTGAAAATATAATCTTAAGTTCCCATTTATTATATTTAGTATTCTATTTTTATTTTTGATTTGGTTAAATTTCGAAACATTGATTTAAATTCAAAATGAGGACTCTGATTCTCTACAAGAGAAAATCACAACAGTATAGCATCTGTCCAATTTTATGAATATTAGCAGGTCTCAATCACATGTCGTCTGTCCAATATGTACTCACCAGAATGAAATGATGAATCTTCTATGTGTCTGAGCGACACCATGTTTCTGATATTCTTATAATATCTGCATTCAATGACTTAACCAATACTTATCCTTATAACATCTGCATTCAATGGCTTAAACAATACTTCAAATTCAAATTTATTTACTAAGATCCTAACAGAGTAAATAAATTTTACCAATTTGTGCAAAGATAAAATATATATGTACCATTTTTACTCTCAGTACCCAAACACAACTGATACATTTTCTTGTCCTGTGAGAAGTCTGATCAGGCCCTATAATCTCTTGCACCTTGCTTTTCAGGCTGATACATGTCCCAATAGAAGCACTGCAAGAATTAATTTCCCCTCTTATGGGCACCTCCGTAGCCAGGTGGGAAGGAGCAGCAGTGCATAGTACACGCTTCTTGATTAGACTGGGGTTCAAGCCCGTCACCACCAAATACGGAGGATGCGGAAAGGTCAAGGAATGACCACCGCATATCCCCGAGCAATATGGCCCTAGTTGCTATTGCTCCTAAAAACCAAATAGCAAATAACCCCTCTTATGGCTGCCATAAAACTGTTAGACTGATATCCCCCCCACCGAAAAATAGCAGTTTTCCGACCCACTTACCATTGTCTTGATAGCATAAGAAAATAACTTTGCACCCCTTCTATTTAAATGCATCCTATCATTGTAAAAACAGTCTGTCCTGTTAACAAACGCAAACCATGCTGAGAAGAATTCTGCCCCGTGAGTTTGGCCTAACCATTCCAGGGCGAACACTAGCAAGGTTCTCGTGTGTTCCCTCCTACCACATCTGAGCAAATAGCCAGACATTTTCAGTAATCCTGACTCATGACTTTTTCTCATTATCATTAACTTTTGTCCCAGCCTGACATATCCTGGTACTATTCACCTATTCTTTTTGCAAAATATATTTCTTGTTTTGCAAAACAGATAGGCGAATTTTCATTTAATTTCCTTGCACTCTTTTCATTTTCATTGCAAACACAATGAAAATGAAAAGTGCAGACAGTCTGCAAGAGTAGTTCATGGTGTCTTGTCAATGATATATAGGAATTTTTCTAGCAGGGATAAGGAGGTGATTATCCCCTTGTTAAAGGCAATGGTCAGGCCACACCTTGTGTATACAGGTCTGGAGGCCTCATTTTAAGAAGGATTTAGAGCTGTTGGAACGAGTACAGAGAAGGGCAACAAGATTAGTGAATGGAACAAAGGATTGCTCTTATGAAGAAAGGCTTAAGTTTTGCAAATTACAGTGTCTGGAGGCTAGGCACCTGCGAGGTGATCTGATTGAGGTGTATAAAGCCTTGAATGGTTTGAGCATGCTCAATGCTGATGGGATTCTTCCTCTTGCTCAGAATAATCGCCTGAGAGGGCATAAATTTAAATTGATGAAAGACAGTTGTAGGATAGATGTGCATAAGTTTGCCTTTAGCCAGCGGGTGGTTGAGTGCCGGAACAAACTTCCATCTGTCATTGTAGAAGTTGATAGCTTAAACAGATTCAAGGCAGAACTAGACAGACATTTGAAGCGAGTGGATGGGTAAAATGAGAAGAGTCTGTGTTTTTTTTTTTTTTTTTGCTGATGCTACATAAGCTTGCTTTCTTGCATCATGTGCCCTGCTAATGCTAATGCAAAAGTCATAATGGGCCTAACTATGGTAATGTTAAATGCATAGTTATTAGATGTTATTCAAGTTTATACTGTGTTGTACAATTTTATCTGTTTGAAGAGACTAAAAATTTTGGTCACATGTGGCGTATCTGCTAGGAGGTCAGAAATGCTGAAAGAAGTGTTTCTCATGGAAAATGAGGTAAACACAGCTTGTTGCTCAGTATTGTATTTGGGGCAATCAATAAGTACATGTTTGACAGTGAGCTATGTTGTACTTTGTGCACTGTGGTGGATCAGTGCCTGCAGTAAGCTAAAGATGTTTTAGGTGTGTATGGCCTATTCATAATTGAGCTAATACTACTTCATGTCTGTTCTTCTCATGTATACTCGACTTCCAAGGTTTTAGATCTTTCTTTATACCGAATAGTTTGTTACCAACTTGATTTTGTCAGATGTGTTGCCATTGCTCAAGACACCGCTTCTTTATAATTAACTTGAAATCAGTTAAGGAAATAATGAAAGATAACCTTGATAGGAGGGGAGCCATAAATCACACTATCACAATACAGAATTGCTAAAGGATGATTATGCCTCACAAATCTGATTAGTTACTGTGAGATTGTGGGGATGCAAAGAATAAATTTGATGTTGTTACATTAGATTTGAATAAAGCCTTTGATGCAGTACCACATGTACAATTGTTGCATAAATTTGAGAAATGTGGCATTAAGAGCGAGTTGTTAGTATGGATAAAGGAATGGTTAAGTGATAGGGACAGAGTGATTATAAATAGCCACAAATCTTCATGGATATGATGAATGGAGTCCCACAGAGAGTAGGGTGATGAATCCTTTACTGTTGGGTTTTTTTTTTTTTTTTTTTTTTTTTGCATAATCAACAGCCACAAAACTTGTTCAGATTTTACATCATAAAAAAACTCAATATTTGAAAATTATTGAATTTTTCCATAACAGGTAAACTCTTATGGAGTTTTTCAAATTGTAAAATTTTAATGAATAAAAAGCAAGTGAAAGCATAGCTTACATTTGTAAGTCCAGTACCAAAGCATATTTTCTGATATTTATTTAGAGAAAAACCAGGACTACCACCAACAACAGCTACAATTAATTCTGGATACTGTGGTTCAGCAATTCTCCAGTAATCTCTTAGCAGTGTAATCACTTTTTCTGGAGATGTGTCATTTGCTAATCTAATATACTAAAAAAAAGGATATAAAACGAAGAAGTTAAACTCATTATGCATGTACTGTCATAAATTCTATTGCAATGATACTCTTAATCAGTAAACACACAATTTTAGTATTTAATATATTCTTTGTACAGTAAAAAGTTCAGTAGTCCTGTGCCAGGGGCTCAACAACTGGTGAGTATGGGCTTGGCACACCCAAGCTGAGCTGGATCATTCTTCTCTTTCTTGGTGATTCCTTTCTACCCCTCTCTCTCTCTCTCTCTCTCTCTCTCTCTCTCTCTCTCTCTCTCTCTCAGGGTAACTCGGTTTTTTTTGGCTGGTGCAGAATAAGCTTCAGTCTTCCTTGCACCATATGGCTAATAATAATAATAAAATCCAATTGAACATTTGAGGGAACCAGCCCTACTGCATACTGAACACCTTTCCTATCCCCTTCCCTAACTTGGCAAAGTTAGTCTACCAACAATACATTCTGATATGTTAGTATCAAATAACAGAAAGTCAAATGGGCTGTGGTCAAAATATTCATTTGTATGCCAGTTGTTAGGAACTTAGAATGCAATTTCAACAGGAAAATGTATTCTGATGTTACAAATAGTGATTAGATCACCAATGTAGAATCCCAAAAGCCACTTAGCTATAAGTTAAAAGCCTTTTTAACTTATAGCTAAACATAGCAGAAGCATTATGATTGAAATATTAGCATTAGCATTAGTAGAGGCATTTGATGCAAGAAAGCAAGCTTATGCAGCATCAGCCAAAAAAAAAAAAAAAAACCACTTCCACTTCACCCCTCTGTTCGTTCAAAATACCTGTAATTAAACAAATACCTGTTCGTTCAAAATATGAGTAATTAAACAAAAAAAAAAAAAAAACACTATGATATCAAATACAATATGTTATACAGCCTGTTTTCCCTGATGCTCAGAACAAGGATTTCAATGCAGCGCAATTAAAATTCTTATCACAATGAAACTCTAAAGTGAACATGGTAACAAACAATGTTTTATAACTAAGACATGATTGCAATGCATAATTAATGATATGGGAAATTTGTTTAGACAGTAATGAGAATCATGACCAAAACCAGAGACAATGAGAATTAGTGAGAGGGAAATCCAAATAATTTAAGTCCAAAAATCCTTATGAGGCAAACATGGCTGACAGCACATTTTGATCATCATGGTTATAAACTTTTCCATTTTTTTTAATCAAAGAAATACAATATATATTCAAAGATTGTTCATTCATATCAGCATTATACTACATAACTTCTGTTTATTAACCATGAACCCTGTAATTTATACAAGTTACTTGTGTGAGTTTTGTTCAATATGTTTTTGCCTCAACATATTAGTTTATAATCATTTATAGTTAATTGTGCATATAGGAAAAAAATTAATCATCTCAAAAAATTTAAAATGTTTTATTAATTTTCAATAGATCTGTAATATGTTTGAACATATATCACAACATGAATGTGAGTGGCACCAGTAAACATGGTGGATCAAAAAATTACACCAAATGTTTCAAAATAGAACAAAATTCCAAAAGTTATGTATTCACAGCTGAGTTTAAAGTTGATTCTCGTAATATGTAAAGTAAACTCAGTAAAATCTGGCACAATCTGGAATCCTTAAAAATGTGGTGCATTTTAGAAAAAAAAAATAATAATAATAATATTAAACTTTAGAAATATTAAGAAAGCAATCCAGCACTTGTATCAACTTGCACCAGCATTTGCCTTTAATAATCCAAACAAAAAAAAAAAAGGATATTTCACTCTTTATAAGATACCTGAAGTAATACTGTTTTCTTATCCTTTAAATCTTGCTGGCTGTAAAAACGGTTTAAACTGCATAAATGATGTAATGGTATTAGCATTAGTAGAGGCATATGATGCAAGAAAGCAAGCTTATATAGGATCAGCCAAAAAAAAAACACCTTCCCATTTCACCCATCCATTCACTCCAAATGTTTGTCTAGTTCTGCCTTTAAGTTGTTGACCTCCACTACAACAGATGGAAGTTTGTTCCAACTATCAACCACCCACTGGCTAAAGGCAAATTTCCACACACCTATTCTACAATAGTCTTTCCTCAATTTGAATTTATGTTCTCTCAGGTAAGTAATATGAGCATTGAGATCAGCATTGAGACTGCCCAAACCATTTAAGGCCTTATACATCTCAATTAGATCACCTGGCAGGTGCCTAGTCTCCAGAAGTTGCAATTTGCAGAGCTTAAGCCTTTCTTGGTAACAGCAACCCTTTGTTCCACTCACCAATCTCATTGCCCTTTTCTGTACTTGTTCCAGCAGCTCTACATCTAATTCTCACAATAGAATTAACCTGATTCTGCAATGAGTTGCTGTGGTGTTACACTACTTTTGAACAGAGAGTCTCGTCAAATGGTTAATAGGTTTAAAAGATGAGACTGCTATGACTGTTTTGAAACCAATTGGTCCCTCATCAGATATTAGTGGTTTACAGTATTAATATATAGACAAGCCAGTTAAAGAAGTTGTTCACTGTGAGCAGCCATACCATATATTAAATCAGTGGTTTCAAAGTTGCAATACATATAAAGTTATCTGTTTTGCTGAGTGTTGTCACTAGGACCACTTGTTATATGATGAGGGACCAGTTAGTCTTGATACACAAAGGTTTTGACTGTTTGTTTTATGCCGACTGGGCTAGCCAGGTGGGTATAGTGCCTGCCTAGCAACCCAAAGGTCGCAGGTTCAAATTCCACCTCGGGCTTGGATCAAAGTACTGCAAAAATCTTGGGAGGTGCATTGTGGTGGCCACAGAAGCCGATGCACCAACAATACCAAAAAAAAAAACTGTTTGTTTAAAAGATGAGGTTGCTATGACAGCCTCATCTTTTAAACAAACACTCAAAACTTTAGGCAAGGCATTTGATAGTGCAATACCAGGGCAATGTTAAAAAACACATTAAAAATGCAAGTTTGTTATGCTGTGAGAATTAGAATATTGCATTGCATTATCAATGCAGTTCATATCCTGCTGGCCACAAAAAAAAAAAAAAAAAGACTGAAAGGGCCAGATAGTCCTGTAAGCATCTTGTAATACATGAGGTCATATAGCTTTAGCTATATTATAACCAGGCTGCAGAAATCCACTCGCCAACTCTCCATGGTCGAGTTATTAGAGCAAGTCCCAAGCAAATTTTCAGCATTGTTCTAAATGCATTCAAAATATATTACCTTATTTTCTCCACATAATTCACGCATTTTGTTTCATTTTAAAATATCATCTCATTCACTGTGAAGTTATCTGATCATGGCCTCCAATGAATTTATTAAAGAAGGTTTATTTCCAACCAGAAGATAGTATCTTACATAATTAATTTAATAAGTTAATTCCTTTGCAGACTGTTGGCCCCTTCTAAAAGTTAGTTTGCATGAAAATACTCTCAAATACATTAGCATTAGTAGAGGCATATGATGCAAGAAGCATCATATGAAGCTTATGCAGCATCAGCCAAAAAAAAAAAAAAAAAAAAAAAAAAAACGTTCCCATTTCACCCCTCCGTTCGATCCAAATACCTATCCCCAGCTCAGCCTTAAATTTTATCAACTTCCACAACAAACAACCAACCAACCAACTACCCACTGGCTAAAGGCAAACTTCCGCACACTGCTGCCACACTGCACCACATGCCTCGATGCTGTTTTTGAATGGTAATTGCAATCTATGACAATAGGTAGCACTATTTATTTCTCACCTCTTTAATCATTAAGTAGGTGTGTAATAGTAATATAGTGTAGCCACAAGTTTATTTTCACAATTTACAACATTAATTAGCTCAGTGTAATTGTAATTTCATATTTGAATATTTTACGTAATGAAAAGGCTTTTTAATATTGTTATTGACAAAAATACAATTATCTTGCAAAGACAAGTGGCAAAAGGGAAAAGTGAAGTAGGGGTGGAAGGAGGGAAGGTAAGACCAGATCACATTAAAAAATTTTACATTGTGAAAAATTAGTATACTTTCATGTATCCCAATGCTAGGAGCATAGTAAACAAATTTGATGAATTTGAAGTGCTGGTCAAGCCATCAAAATGCAGACATTATTGTAATTACATATTGTAATTACAAGTAGGGTTGAATTTGAAAGTGTCTGCAATTCTGCCCAGACACGATACGAGGGAGTATATGATGAGAGCCTTGTCGATCAATTCGGCCCTGTAAAGATTGTGCAAGGCTCAAGGGGTAGAATTTTTTTCAGCCTGGACTGTACTTGTTAACAGGAGAGATTGCTTCTACAGGGATGGGATACACTTAAATAGAAAGGGTGCAAGAATATTTGCTGATGCTATCGAGGCAGTGTTAGGTGGGTCGGAAAACTGCTAGCTTGGGGGGGGAGACAAAGACAAATAGATTAACAGTAGCCACTGGCAGAGGTGAAAGAGATTCTTGCACTGCTTCTATTGGAATGAGCAGAAGCCTGAAAAACAATATGCAGGATATTTCAGAGACTGCTGGAAGTCATTGCGGTACAACTAAACACATGGGTTGTGTTAGGGTAGCTAAGAATAGAAACAGGTGCATGTATACTTGCATGTACACCAATGCTAGGAGTTTAGTAAATAAATTTGATGAATTTGAGGTTTTGCTCAAAACATCAAAGGCAGATATTGTTGGGATATCAGAGACATGGTGTCACACAGATATAAGGAATGCAGAACTGGAATTTGGGGAGTACAACGTCTACAGAAAGGATAGACAGGATAGGAAGGGAGGAGGGGTTATGCTATTAGTTAAAAAACACATAAAATCGAAGGAAGTGAAGCCAGTCGACATCGATGGACAGGGCAGTGTCGAGTCAGTTTGGTGTGACATAAGCATGGGTAAATCAAAATTGAGAGTAGGAGTGTGCTATAGGCCTAATGACTCTGATGAATATAATAAGATACTGTACAGGGAAATAGAATGGGCCAGTAAATCAGAGAGTCTTATAATGGGGGATTTTAATTTCCCAGATATTGACTGGAATTTCTGAGTTGGTCACTCACACACTAGCACGACTTTTGTGGATTTATTGGATGATTGTTTTCTACACCAGCATGTTCGGGAGGCAACTAGAGGGAGTAATATTCTTGATCTGATTATAAGTAGTGATTCTTCATGCATTAAGAATCTGCAGATAAAGGAACCACTAGGTGGCAGTGATCACAGTGTGCTGAAGTGGGATTCACTCAAGGAGGTAACTACCATCAGAGGTAAAGGGAAGGGTTTTTGCTTTCATAAAGGCAACTATGATGGGCTCAGACAGTATTTAAATTCTATACAGTGGGCCCAACTGATGATGTTACCAACAGCAAATTCAAAATGGGAGGCATTCAAGGAATTAATCTTGGAAGCTACCAGGCTTTACATACCAACCAAGAAATATCGTTCAAGGTTCAGGCCTAAATGGTTGTCAGATGAACTAATGAGACATATGGCAGAGAAGAAAAATGCATGGGATACATAGAAATTAATGGGTGACATGGAAGCCTATTATAGATATAAGTTGGTCTGTAACCAAGTCACAAAGGAGATTAGGCAGGCAAAGGCAGATTATGAGAAATCCTTGGCAAAGGATGCAAAGAAAAACAGAAAAGAGTTCTTTACCTATTTAAACTCAAGAAGGAAAGGGATGAATCAGATTGGTCCACTGGATGTTGATGGTTCAACAGTTGAGGATCCTGCTCAGGTGGCTAACAATCTAAACGAGTATTTTGCATCTACATTCACACATGAGGAGTTATTCAGGAAGGGGAATGTCGTAGGTGAAGTAAACATTGGCAGTGAGCTAGATGATTTTCTAATAACTGAGAGGAAAGTGGAGGAGACATTGTTGAGGATAAACATAAAAAAGGCACCGGGGTGGATGGGATCTATCCAGTTATATTAAAGGAGGCAGCAAAGGAAGTAAGCAAACCCCTAGCCATAATTATGAGAGCTTCTTTGGACTCAGGGGAGGTACCCATAGACTGGAGATGTGCAAATGTAACCCCAATTCACAAAGGAGGATCAAAGGCTGACACAAGTAATTATAGACCTGTTAGTTTAACTTCGGTTCCAGGAAAATTAATGGAGGCACTGGTTAAAGAAGCACTGCAGGATCATCTGGACAAGAATTCAGTTATAGCTCAGACACAGCATGGTTTTGTTAAGGGCAGGTCTTGTCTGACCAATTTGATTGGATACTATGATGTAGTCACAAAAGAACTGGATGCAGGGAATAACTTTGATATTATATATTTGGATCTTAGAAAGGCTTTTGATACTGTTGCGCATGGAAGACTGCTGCACAAATTGAAGCAGTGTGGCATTGGAGGCAAATTGCTGCTATGGATAAAGGGATGGTTGAGTTGCAGAAGAGAGAGAGTGGTAATCAATGGACACTGCTCAACGTGGACTAATGTTATTAGTGGAGTTCCTCAGGGTTCAGTGTTGGGTCCATTGTTGTTTTCTGTATTTATAAATGATATAGATGATGGTATATCAAGCTTAATGTCCAAGTTTGCAGATGATACAAAGGTTGGCAGGGTTGTTAAGGACACTACTGATGCTATGCTGCTGCAACAGGATCTGGAAAGGTTGAGCAGATGGGCTGAGAGGTGGCAAATGAAGTTTAACATTGACAAATGTAAAGTACTACATATGGGAAACAGTAACCCCAGATCAACGTATCAACTCTGTGGTACTACGCTGACAGTGGTAAAGAATGAAAAGGACCTGGGGGTAATTGTGCAGGCAGATATGAAGTTCTCTGAGCAGTGCAGACGAGCTGCAAGAGTAGCTCATGGTGTCTTGTCAATGATATACAGGAATTTTTCTAGCAGGGATAGGGATGTGATTATTCCCTTGTATAAGGCATTGGTCAGGCCACACCTTGAGTACTGTTATACAGGTCTGGAGACCTCATTTCAAGAAGGATGTAGAGCTGCTGGAACAAGTACAGAGAAGGGCAACAAGATTAGTGAATGGAACAAAGGGTTGCTCTTACGAAGAAAGGCTTAAGTTTTGCAAATTACAGAGTCTGGAGACTAGGCATCGGCGAGGTGATCTGATAGAGGTGTATAAGGCTTTGAATGGCTTGAGCATGCTCAATGCCGATGGGATTCTTCCTCTTCCTCAGAATAATCACCTGAGAGGGCATAAATTCAAATTGAGGAAGGACGGATGTCGGATAGATGTGCGGAAATTTGCCTTTAGCCAGCGGGCAGTTGGTTTGTGGAATAGACTTCCATCACTTGTTGTTGAAGTTGATAGCCTAAACAAATTTAAGGCTAAGCTGGACAGGTATTTCGAACGAACGGAGGGGTGAAATGGGAGTAGTGGTTGTGCTTTTTTTTTTTTGGCTGATGCTGAATAAGCTTGCTTTCTTGCATCATACGCCTCTACTAATGCTAATGCTAACATGCTGTCACTCAGCCATAAGGGATGCAGAATTTGAATATGGGAAGTACAATGTATGCAGAAAGTAGATTGTGTATTGTGTATATTGTCAAGCGGCACAGGGGTTCCCCCCACCCTACAAACCACATATTATACATTGTGACACTACAAATTCTCTAAATGCCAAAGATAGTGTAGCTTTTAGTGTTAGTTTGTGTAGTGTAGTGTAGTGTAGTGTAGTGTTGGGTTGGGTTGGCCTGTTGTTCCTCCAGCATATCCCACATTGCCCGTCCTTGCCTCGGGGTGGCAGGCGGGTGTAGTATAGGTAGAAAATTCTCTACCAGATGTGGAACCTGGACTGCGCTTGAGCTTGCCAGGGAGGGCAAGCAAAAAAAAAAAACCTTAAAAGAGGAGAGCGTAAAAGGGAGTGACAGTGAAGAGGGAGGGAACAGATGAAGAAGATTAAGGTGAAAAATAGGAAGGCTGTTTACCTGGAAATAGGAAGTTAAAGGGATAGGAGGGCACCCCTGTGGGAGGAGCCCATCCTCACACAAGGGGAGAGCTGCTATGGAAACACCCCTGTCTTGCTGGTGTATGGTGTCAGAAAGGCAGGGGTGGTTCCCTACTGCAGTCCAAGTAAAGGGGCCTGCCAAAGCACACACTTCATATGTTACGCACACTTTCCACTCTTACCGATACACAAGTATAAACACTTTTTTTATTATTATTATTATTACTAATTTAGGGGCTGACAGATAGGTAACACAGACAACAATCCCTCACTCATGTGCCTCCTTTCATACATCAGTATAAATTCAGAGACAGGACACAGATGCCACCTAAATAAATATAACTATCAAGGCAGCCATCTTTTTTTTTTTTTTTGACTGATCACAACTATATTTATTCGGCCAATGCACAGTTTACATAGGTGACTTTACTTGCACTCACATTTGTATATCTTAACGTGGAAAGAAACTTTTCCTTTTTCTTTTATGTATAACACACACAGGGTGTAACAGTTAACATCTATTTGACATTCTCATTTCTTATTTTTCACATAGAATGATCTCTTTCATAACAGTACTCTGAAAAGATGTAGCACACACATTTCACAATTTTTTCAAATGACTCATTTCTCACCCAGTGAATTAAATGAATCAACATTAACTACAACTATTACATACATTCACTCACACTTTAGCATTAGCAGAGGCATATGATGCAAGATAGCAAGCGTAAACAGCATAAAAAAAAAAACCTTGCCATTTCACCGATCCATTCATTCCAAATGTTTGTCTAGTTCTGCCTTGAATTTATTTAAGCTGTCCACTTCTAGGACAGATGGAAGTTTGATCTGGAAATCAACCACCCACTGGCTTAAGTCAAATTTGCGCTCATCTATTCTAAAATTATCTTTCCTCATTTGAATTTATGTCCCCTCAGATGATTAATCTCGACAAGAGGAAGAATCCCATCAGCATTAAGCTTGCTCAAACCATTTAAAGCCTTATACACCTCGATCAGATCACCTCACAGGTGTCTAGTCTGACACTAATTCGCAAAATTTAAGTCTTACTTCATAAGAGCAACCTTTTGTTGCAATCACTAATCTTGTTTCCCTTCTTTGCACTCATTCTATCAGCTCTACGTCCTTCTAAAATGAGGCCTCCAGACCTGTATACAGTACTCAAGGTGTGGCCTGACCATTGCCTTATATAAGAGAATAATCACCTCCTTATCCATTCTAGAAAAATTCCTGTATATTATTGACAAGACACCATGAGCTGACTCTTGCAGAGAGAGTCAGCACTGCTTAGAAAACTTCATATCTGACTACACAATTACCTCAAGGTCCTTTTCATTCTCAACCACCCCGAGTGTAGTACCACACAGTTGATACGTTACTCTGGGGTTACAGCTACCCATA
This sequence comes from Mastigoproctus giganteus, assembly GCF_048544385.1. Lineage (NCBI taxonomy): Eukaryota > Metazoa > Arthropoda > Arachnida > Uropygi > Thelyphonidae > Mastigoproctus > Mastigoproctus giganteus. Next base: position 173,488,412 of record NC_143587.1, on the reverse strand, counting down.
TGCAGTACTTTACATTTGTCAATGTTAAACTTCAGTTGCCATGTCTCAGCCCATCTGCTCAACTTTTCTAGATCCTGTTACAGTAGCATACTGTCATTAACAACCCTGCCAACCTTCATATCATCTGCCAACTTAAATATTAAGCCTGATATAGATTCATCAATATCATTAATAAATACAGAAAGCAACAATGGACTTAACGCTGAACCCTGTGGAACTCCAGTGATAACATTAATCCACAAAGAGCAGTGTCCATTGATTACCACTCTCCATCTTCTTCCACTCAACCATCCTTTTATCCATTGTAACAACATGTCCTTAATACCATACTGCTCCAATTTGTACAGTAGTCGTCCATGTGCAACAGTATCAAAAGTTTTCCTGAAATCCAAGTATATGATATCAAAATTATTTTTGTCAATCGGTTCCTTTGTGACCACATCATCGTATGTATTCAATCAAATTGGTCAGACAAGACTTCCCCTTAACAAACCCATGCTGTGTCCAAACTATTAGCATTAGCATTAGTAGAGGCATTTGATGCAAGAAAGCAAGCTTATGCAGCATCAGCCAAAAAAAAAAAAAACATAAAATAAAAATAAATAAATATATAAATAAAAAATAACCACTTCACCCCTCTATTCGTTCGAAATACCTGTCCAGCTGAGCCTTAAATTTATTTAGGCTATCAACTTCCACGACAAGGGATGGAAGTCTGTTCCACCAACCAACCACCCGCTTGCTAAAGGCAAATTTCCTCACGTCTATCCTACATCTGTCTTTCCTCAATTTGAATTTATGCCCTCTCAGGTGATTATTCTGAGCAAGAGGAAGAATCCCATCAGCATTGAGCATGCTCAAACCATTCAAGGTCTTATACACCTCTATCAGATCACCTCGCTGGTTCCTAGTCTCCAGACACTGTAATTTGCAAAACTTAAGCCTTTCTTCGTAAGAGCACCCCTTTGTTCCATTCACTAATCTTGTTGCCCTTTTCTGTACTCGTTCCAGCATCTCTACATCCTTCTTGAAATGAGGCCTCCAGACCTGTATACAGTACTCTAGGTGTGGCCTGACCATTGCCTTATACAAGGGAATAATCACCTCCTTATCCCTGCTAGAAAAATTCTTATATATCATCGACAATACACCATGAGCTACTCTTGCAGCCCGTCTGCACTGCTCAGAAAACTTCATATCTGCCTGCACAACCACCCCCAGGTCCCTTTCATTCTCTACCACTGCCAGTGTAGTACCACAGAGTTGATACGTTGCTCTGGGGTTGCTGTTTCCCCATATGTAGTACTTTACATTTGTCAATGTTAAACTTCATTTGCCACCTCTCAGCCCATCTGTTCAACCTTTCCAGATCCTGTTGCAGCAGCATAGTGTCAGTAGTGTCCTTGACAACCCTGCCAACCTTCGTATCATCTGCAAACTTGGACATTAAGCTTGATATACCATCATCAATATCATTTATAAATACAGAAAACAATAATGGACCCAATACTGAACCCTGAGGGACTCCACTAATAACATTAGTCCACGATGAGCAGTGTCCATTGATTACCACTCTCTATCTTCTCCCCCTCAACCACCCCTTTATCCATAACAGCAATTTGCCTCCAATGCCACATTGCTCCAATTTGTGCAGCAGTCTTCCATGTGCAACAGTATCAAAAGCCTTTCTAATATCCAAGTGTATAATATCAAAGTTATTCCCTGCATCCAGTTCTTTTGTGACTGCATCATAGTATCCAATCAAATTGGTCTTTTGACTATAACTGAAATCTTTTCAAGATGATCCTGCAGTGCTTCTTTGAACAGTGCCTCCATTAATTTCCCCATAAGAGAAGTTAAACTAACAGGTCTGCAATTACTTATGTTATTCTTTGATCCTCCTTTGTGAATTAGGTCACATTTGCACATCTTCAGTCCATAGGTACCTCCCTTGAGTCCAAGGAAGCTGTCATAATTAAGGCTAAGGGTTGCTTACTTCCTTTGTTGCCTCCTTTAATATAACTGGATAGATCCCATTCACCCCAGGTGCCTTTCTTATGCTTATCCTCAAACAGTTTCTGCTCCACTTTGCTCTCAGTTATTACAAAATCATTTAGCTCACTGTCAGAGTTTAATAAACCTCTGGCATTCCCCTCCCTGAATAACTCCTCAAGTGTAAATGTAGATGCAAAATACTCACTCAGTTTGCTAGCTACCTGAGCAATGTCATGAACAGTTGAACCATCGATAGCAAGTGGAACAATGATTCATTCCCTTCCTTCGAGAGTTTACATAAGTAAAGAAATCTTTGCTGTTTTTCTTTGTTACTAGATTTCTTGTAATCTGCATTTGTTTGCCTTATCTCCTATGTGAAATAAATAAAGACCAGCTTATATCTACCATAGGCTTCTGTGTGACCAGATAATTTATATGTATCTCATACATTTTCTTCTCTGCCACATGTTTCATTAGTTCATCTGACATCCATTTAAGCCTAAACCTTGAACAATATTTCTTAGTTGGTATGTAAAGCCTAGTAGCTTCCAAGATTATTTCTTTGAATGCTTCCCATTTAGAATTTGCTGTTGGTAATATCACCAGTTGGTCCCATTGTATAGAATTTAAAAACTGTCTCAGACCACCATAGTCACCTTTACGAAAGCAAAAACCCTTTCCTTTACCCCCGATGGTAGTTATCTCTGATATATTAGCACACTGATCAGTGCCACCTAGTGGTTCCTTTATCTGCAGATTCTTAATGCATGAAGAATCACTACTGATAATCAGATCAAGAGTATTACTCCCTCTAGATGCCACCCGAACATGATGCTGTATAAGATAATCATTCAATAAATCCACAAAAGCCTTGCTAGTGTGTTAGTGACCAATCCACATGTTCCAATCAATAAATGGGAAATTAAAATCATTAATTATAAGACAATCTGATTTACTGGGCCACTCTATTTCTTTATACTCATCCGAGTCATTAGGCCAGTAACAGACTCTTCCTCTCAAGTGTGCTTTGCCAGTGGTTGTCACAACAAACTGACTCAACACAGCACTGTCCACCCATATCAACTGGTTGCACTTCCTTAAATTTTATGTATTTCTTAACAATAGCATAATTCCTCCTCCCTTCCTATTCTGTCTATCCTTTCTGTACATATTTTACTCCCCAAATTCCAATCCTACATTCCTTACATCTGTGTGACACCACATCTCTGATATCCTAACAATATCTACCTTTGATGTCTTGACTAGCACTTCAAGCTCATCAAATATATTAACTATACTCCTAGCATTGCTGTACATGCAAGTATACATGCACCTGTTTCTACTCTTAGTTACCCTAACACAGTCCATGTATTTACTTGTTCCACTATGACTCCCAGCAGTCCTGGAAATTCCCATTGCCTTGCTTTCCAGGCTGCTGTTTAATTGTATTTCAATAGAAGTAGTGCAAGAAGCACTTTTACCTCTGCCAGTGGCTACTGTTGATCTATTAGTCCGTGTATCCCCCTAGCTATCAGTTTTCCAACCCACCTAACTCTGCCTCGATAGCCTCAGCAAATATTCTTGGACTCTTTCTATTTAAGTATATCCCATCTCTGTAGAAGCAGTCTCTCCTGTTAACAAGCACAGACCAGGCTGAGAAAAATTCTACCCCTTGAGCCTTGCACAATCTCTTCAGGGCCAAACTGATCTACAAGGCTCTCATCATATACTCCCTCCTATCGTATCTGGGCAGAATTGCAGACACTTTCAAATTCAACCCTAACTCATGGCTTTATAGGTAGTTATACATTAATTAAGATGTTTTTTGTATTAATTCTGTACATGCTTTATGAGAAATATATATATATATAATTTGTGGTGTTATGGGGCCTCCTTGGATTAAGCAGTTTAATGAAAAAAGAACATCAACCCAAGGCATAGAATGTAAACAAAACACTACATACATTAAAAATAAGTAACCTACCAGAGTTCTTGGAATGAAAATAAATATCTGTTGCTATATCCACACACACACACACACACACATGCTGATCTCATTAACAACCTTAAGTTAACTATAATGTTAAAATTTACATATAATTCTTTGCCTAATACAGATATATATATATATATATATATATATATATATATTATTAGGGCATGATTCTACTTAATTTTTGTGTTTGTGTTTGTGGTGTAATTTATTTTGAGTGGGAGGCATTTTATATATATACACCGTATATATATATATATACCGTATATATATATATATATTTTTTTTTTTTGTAATGAAATTAGCAAAATGAAAGTGCCTTGATTAACAAACTACAAGAACACCCAATCCATTCCAAGTACAGCAAGACTGCACTTTGGAAGAATATTATATAAATATTTTGAAAACTAAATGCTTAATAAACATTGAGACAAATTCCTATTCTATGCACATGCAAGAGATCAACATCTGAAAGTTTAATTTAAACTTCTGTTTGAAAGACAATAAGTAGGTTTTCAATGCAAGTTTATTATTTCATTTTGCTTTATAGTGCATCTGACCTTGGCAGGTTTTGTTTTAACAATATGATCCATCTGGAATTCTATTCTTCCAAAAGCATTTGTTGGATACTTCATTATTCTGGAGGATTTTGTGAGATTATTTTGAGAAAGAATTTTTGAAACATTTGTTCCATAGTTGTTCTTTAACAGGTGTTCCTCCTCAGTTCTGCCACAAAAACACAATCTGCAGAAAACAAGGGAAAAAAATAATAACTATATTCTACATCCTCATTAATATATAATCAAGATCTGTGAAAAAGAAATATTTTATGATTAAAACCTATAGTCCACAAAGGTAAAAAAGGAAAATTCATACTAGCTCTCACCATAAAAAAGATTTGTAGTATTGTTCTGTAGATTTTTGTATGCATTTCATTACATAAATCTTTGTAGTACTTTGGCCATACTTTTGCTAAAAAAAAGCAATCCAAACTAGCAAAACTACAAAATTGTAATTTTCATAGACTGAAATGAACTTTCCTTTCTTAATCAAAGGTCCTTCTTAATCCTGTTTACCACTGTTCCATGACTATAAGGCCACCATAGCCGAATGGTCAGACGTGAGGGTGCAAAGTACACATACCTTAAGTGACTGGAGTTCAAGCCCATGACTGCTAAATACGGTGCTGTTTCTTATATTCTTTCTGTCTTGTGAACTCATCTGACCGTGTGGTCGTTAGAGAGTATAAACAGAAAAAAAAAAGAAAAAATTGCTGCATAAGCTTGACGAGCTTATGCAGCAGTTATAACCAGAGAACACATCTCCAAATTTGGTAACATTTATTAGGCAATTAGCAATATGACTGTGACCCCAGAAGAAACTAGTAATTACTCCACAAGACAAAAATTCATAAATTTTCACAAGAAAATCTGCTAGTTTTCTTACTGATTTTTCTACATTATTTTGACTCTATTTAACAATTTACAAGTCACCATGATCAACCAAATGCTGAATCTGTTTAAGTAACATTGAAGAAAATATCAGCTCTGCTATTACTAAAAGCTGCAGCATGTTAACTAAATCCACATTGAAGCAAATTCAATCAAAAATAATGGTGAAAGATTTCCATCACCAGTGAACAGATCTACAAAATAATTAGGGCAAGGTGCAGTATGAAAAAACTGTACTATAAAAATAGAAGAAAAAAAATGCACTGTAATTCATTTAGAAAAAAAATTTTATTCACAGGCAACATAATCCAAAATGATGTAATAACAAAACACAAAGATTACAGTTATTACTTAAAAGCATCTATAAAATATACTGGTATATCCTAGGTAGAATATAAGCAGTGTAAGCAAACAAAGATTGTTTCTGAGCTTGTGATTTCTTATAACATCAAAGATATTAAGTCCAGTATTGTACATAATTTTAGGAAGGCCTCATTTTAGGAAGAATGAAGAGCTGCTGCAGTGGGTACAGAGAAGGGCAATGAGATTGGTGAAGGAATAAATTCTATCCATTCCAGGTGCTTTTCTTATGTTTAACTTCAAAAATTTCTCTTCCACTGTCCTCTCAGTTATTACAAAATCATTTAGCTTCCTAAATGATTTTTAGAATTTAAACTTCTGCAACCCCTTCCCTAATGAATTCCTCATGTGTGAATGGAGATGCAAAATACTCATTCAGCTTGTAAGCAACCTGAGCAGGACCATTAACAGTTGAACCATTGATATGAAGTGAACCAATTTGATTCATCCCCTTCCTTCTAGAGTTTATATAAGTAAAGAAGTCTTTGCTGTGTTTAGTTGCATCCTTTGCCAAGATTTATTATTATTATTATTATTATTAGCTATAGGGTGCAAGAAAACCTGAGGCTTATGCTGCACCAGGCAGAAAAAAAAAAAAATAATAAAATAAAAATCTCAAGTTATACTGAGAGAGAGAGAGTCAAAAGGGAATCACCAAGAAAGAGAAGAATGATGATATCCAGCTTAGGACCCTGGGTGTGCAAAGCCCATACTCACCAGATGTGAGCTCCTGGGTTTTCTTGTAAACTGTCTTCACTTGTCTAGTATCCTTTGTGACTTGATTACAAACTAGCTTATATCTACCATAGGCTTCGCTGTTGCATGATAATTTACATGCATCCCATGCATTTTTCTTCTCTGCCATGAGTCTCGCTAATTCATCTGACATCCATTTAGGCCAAATCCACGAACAGTATTTCTTAGGTGGTATGAAAAGCCACTTCCACGATTAATTCCTTGAATGCTGTCCATTAAATCTGGCAGATGGTATTATCATTGGTTGGTCCCACTGTATAGAATTTAAAAAATGTTTGAGACCATTGAAGTCCATTTATGCAAGCAAAAACACTTCCCTGGGATAGAAGTTGAGTGTAATATATTTAATTGTATTAAAAATATAAAAAGTGTATTAAATTTATATTTGAATTGTGAATCAAATTTGATTTTGAATCTAAATCATGCCTCAGACCAGAGCAGCAAAGCAAAAGGCTCAAGGTAGTGGGAGTGCTGTGGCTCAAGGGAGAACTGAGAGGGAGTGGTTGTCCTCTGCATCACAGCCTTTTGAAATGTACTGCTAGTTTGATGTTTGTAGAGCAATCAGGAATGAGACATGATATTGCCAAGGGGTGTGAGGAAATGAGGTGCCAACTCAGCATTGTTATGGGCCTTTATGAGAGCTTGAAGAACAGGGTAGATGCAGTCGAAGAACTTAAATTGAGGGGCCCATCAAGCTCTCAGCTGCCCACATCAATGCCATAGCTTGCACTTGAACATCAGGCAACACAGCTTGTTGTTGTTTAAGGGTTTTAAGACACAATAGCATCAATGGCCAAGATGTGTCTTTCTTTCCAAGTTTTTAATGTAAATCATAATTTTTTTAGATTTGTTTATCAAATCTGATTTTCCAAATAAAATTAAATAGTTCATCTAGATTCGAAGAATTGCCTAAGATCTTTTGAATTGTAAGTGGATTCTGGTTACTGCATGAACTCTGAAAACAAAGGAATCTGGAATTTCTGAATCGAGGGCATACCAAAAGAATGTGTTTTACTGAAAGCTGAGCTTGGCATTGAACACAGAGTGGGGGATTTTTATTTGCTAATAGATGAAAATGAGTAAGATAAGTATGGCCAATTCACAGTCTGTCAAGCATTACTTCTTCTCTGTGACTTCCTATGATGGTAGAGTGCCATATTTGTGGATTAGGTTTTATTTCCTGTAGTTTATTGTTGACTTCATTTCTTCATATCTGGGCCTATTCATTTTCACTTTCTCTAATAATGAGTGGACTAAAATCAGTGTGTGGGACTATCATTGTTCTGTTTGGTAGTTCTGATGCTGACTTAGCTGCAATGTTGCTTTTTCATTGCCTTCTATTCTGCAGTGTCCTGGGATCCAGCAAAGAGTTATTTCAGAGTGTTTCTTTTGACAGAGGTTGATTAGAAAGCCAATTTTTTGTTGGAGAGGATGACGAGAATGTTGTTTACCCCGTATGGCTGAGATAGCACTGAGTGAATCCATATTAGAACAGAGAGAGATGACTGTGGACATATTTAATTTAATGCAAGCTGGATAGCATATAATTCTGCAGAAAGTATGCTGCACTCAATTGGAAGGGACTTTCAGATTACATGCGAAGGGAATATAGCTGCTGCACCTCCAGCAGCTATATTCTGGAGCAGCAATATATAGCAGCAGCTATATATTGGGACTCAGACCCATCCGTATAGACTACGAGTGTGTTTCGAAGTATAGTTGGCATGTAACTGCTGGATATTAAGTGGTGGAATGATATTTTTTGACCACTGAGTGAAGTATAGATCAACGTCTATATAATGTCTATCCCATGGAGGCAAAGGCATATTTCTACTTTCTGCAATTTTATTGAGATTGATTTTCCACTTCTGTATTACTTCTTGAAGACGTATCCAAGCAGGCCTAGGTTCATTGCGTTGACATTGAGTTGACTTGGCCAAGCAGGCCAAGTCAACTCAATGTCATAGTGTTGGTCAAAGAGGATCGTTGAGATATACCCAACAGGGGAGAGTTGGAAGGCTTCTTATTTTGGCAGTGTAGTGGCAGAGCAGGGGTTGTCATCTAAGATAAAGCGGAGGGTCATGTGCTTCTATGTACAAACTCTGTACTGGCAAAGTTCTGTAGGCACCTAGTGCAGATCGCAGGGTACTGTGTTGGATGGTGTTCAGAGACCGTAAGATGCTGTTTTTAGCTGAAGCATATACTATAGCTCCATAATCTAATCGTGACTGGATTAGAGCATGATATAAATTCAGCACTGACTGCCGGTCAGCACCCCAAGAAGCTGAGGATACTGCGCGAAGGATGTTTAATTTATGACAGCACGTAGTTCGCAGGTAGGTTATATGCTTATAAAAATTAAGTTTGGTGTCTAAAATCAAACCCAATAGTCTTATGGAGTTGGTCATCAGTATTTCTCTGCCTTTCAGTTTTAATACAATTTCCGGATGAAGCGATCGTAATTTACAGAAGTGTATTGCTGCTGTTTTCCCCTTGGTTAATTGATAGCCATTACATTTTGTTCAAGTTTCAATTTTGGTTATTGCTAACTGTAGTTATCTTTCAATGATAGCCATGTTTGATGATTGACAGGAAATAGCAAGATCGCCTGCATACATATAAGTTTCCACCATAGCTGGGATATCTTGTGTAATGTTACTGGTACGTAATACAAAAAATTGTGGCACTTAAAATCGATCCTTGAGGTACTCCTTCTTGCGTGTGAATTTTGGACAGCCCATTCTGGAATCTTACTTGAAAGGTCCTAAGGTGAAGAAAATTCTGAATGAATCTAGGCAGGTTACCTCTCAGTCCAAGGTTGTATAAGGCTTGGAGGATTCCATATCTCCAAGTTGTGCCAAATGCCTTGGTAATATCAAAATTTAACATTACCATGTGATGTTTTTTGACAAAAGCGTTTCGAATGTGAGCTTTGACTTTGACGTGGACATCAGTTGTAGACCTGTTAGGGCAGAAACCAAATTGGTGGTATGTTATATCTTCAATAATCCAGACGAGTCTCCTGTGAACCATCTTTTCTAGTATCTTTCCTAAACAGCTGGTCAATGATATAGGATGATAACTACTGGGGGAGGAGGCATCTTTCCCCGGTTTTGCTATGGCTACCACTATTGACTGATGCCATGTGTCAGGGTAAACATTCTCTTCAAAGATTCTGTTGTAAAATTTTAATAGTGCAGATTTTTAGTTGGAGTTGAGGTGGCGAAGCATTATGTAATAAATGCCATCTGGCCCAGCAGAACTATTTCAAGAACTCTGGAGAGCTTCGTTGAGTTCAGTAATAGTGAACGGAAGGTTATAGGAATGACTGGTTTGTATTGACTGAGAGGATGAAGTGGCAATGAATGTTTCTGCTAGTGCCTCTGCAATATCAGTTGGAGAAGAAATATCCATTCCTTTCCAAGACAGAATTTGAAGCTGAAGTTTGTTGGAACTTTCCACTGAGGATACAGATCTTTCTCCAGATTATTCTAGGATCAGTATTTCTGCAGATGGTAGACGTGAATCAAATCCACGCATCCTGTTTTGCTTTCCTACGAATTCGTCGTTCTTCAGCTTTCAGACATTTATAATTTATAAGGTTTTCTATTGTAACATTTCGGCTAAAAATGTTCCAAGCTTTATTTTGTTTTCTTTTGGCAAGAAAGCAATCCCTTGTCCACCAACCATTATATCCTTGTTTGGTAATATTTGATTTCTGTATTGTGGAGCAGCTCCAAGTAGTTCTTCTACTATACGCCTAGCAGCATTATTAATAGATGTAGTAAGTACCAGATGGCTATTGTTTGTTTGTTTTGTTTTTTATTTGATTTTTAGGAGCATTAGCAACTAAGGCCATATTGCTCCGGGGATATGCGGTGGTCATTCCCTGACCTTTCCGCATCCTCCGTATTTGGTGGTGACGGGCTCGAACCCCAGTCTAATCAAGAAGCGTGTGCTACACACTACTGCTCCTTCCCACCTGGCTAGGGAGAAGCCTAGATGGCTATCAAACTGAATGGTACTAGAAAACTGTTTCCAGTTTTCTTGGTGGAAATTCCATGTAATTCATTGGTTGGAGGCATAGTTTGTATTTTGCAAATTATGGGATAGTGATCACTGTTGTGAAGGTTAGTTAATACTGTCCACTCAAGACTAGGATAAATGGATGAGGAGCTTATGGATAGGTCAAGAGCAGAGCTTGATCCTGTGGGCAGGTGGATGTATGTGTGTATATCGGTATTCAGCAGGGCTAAGTGATGATTATCGAGTACAGTTTCAATCATCCGCCCTCTCCGATCCATGTTTGAGGAACCCCACAAAGAATGATAACCATTTAGACTGCCTAGAAGGCATACAGGGTGAGGCAGTTGATTTAGTAAATTGTCTAGTTCTGCATTGGAACATGAAGCGTTCGGTGGAATGTAAATGGACACAAGAATGAGAGTAATGTCAAAAACAATGCGAACAGCTGTACACACTCTAGTGCTTCTAGAGTGGTGTACAGCTGAACAGATTAGCATTAGCATTAGTAGAGGCATTTGATGCAAGAAAGCAAGCTTATGCAGCATCAGCCAAAAAAAAACCCACTTCCACTTCACCCCTCTGTTCGTTCAAAATACCTGTCCAGCTGAGCCTTAAACTTATTTAGGCTATCAACCTCCACCACAAGGGATGGAAGTCTGTTCCACCAACCAACCACCCGCTGGCTAAAGGCAAATTTCCGCACGTCTATCCTACATCTGTCTTTCCTCAATTTGAATTTATGCCCTCTCAGGTGATTTTTCTGAGCTAGAGGAAGAATCCCATCAGCATTGAGCATGCTTAAACCATTCAAGGCTTTATACACCTCTATCAGATCACCTCGCAGGTGCCTAGTCTCCAGACACTGTAATTTGCAAAACATAAGCCTTTCTTCGTAAGAGCACCCCTTTGATCCATTCACTAATCTTGTTGCCCTTCTCTGTACTCGTTCCAGCAGCTCTACATCCTTCTTGAAATGAGGCCTCCAGACCTGTATACAGTACTCTAGGTGTGGCCTGACCATTGCCTTATACAATGGAATAATCACCTCCTTATCCCTGCTGGAAAAATTCCTGTATATCATTGACAATACTCCATGAGCTACTCTTGCAGCCCATCTGCACTGCTCAGAGAACTTCATATCTGCCTGCACAACCACCCCCAAGTCCCTTTCATTCTCTACCACTGTCAGTGTAGTACCAGAGAGTTGATACGTTGCTCTGGGGTTGCTGTTTCCCATGTGTAGTACTTTACATTTGTCAATGTTAAACTTCATTTGCCACCTCTCAGCCCATCTGCTCAACCTTTCCAGATCCTGTTGCAGCAGCATAGTGTCAGTAGTGTCCTTGACAACCCTGCCAACCTTTGTATCGTCTGCAAACTTGGACATTAAGCTTGATATACCATCATCAATATCATTTATAAATACAGAAAACAATAATGGACCCAACACTGAGCCCTGAGGGACTCCACTAATAACATTAGTCCACGATGAGCAGTGTCCATTGATTACCACTCTCTGTCTTCTCCCCCTCAACCATCCCTTTATCCATAGCAGCAATTTGCCTCCAATGTCACACTGCTCCAATTTGTGTAGCAGTCTTCCATGTGCAACAGTATCAAAAGGCTTTCTAAGATCCAAGTATATAATATCAAAGTTATTCCCTGCATTCAGTTCTTTTGTGACTGCATCATAGTATCCAATCAAGTTGGTCAGGCAAGACTTCCCCTTAACAAAACCATGCTGTGTCCTAGCTCTAACTGAAGTCTTGTCTAGATGATCCTGCAGTGCTTCTTTAACCAGTGCCTCCATTAATTTTCTGGGAACAGAAGTTAAACTCACAGATCTATAATTACTTGTGTCAGCCTTTGATCCTCCTTTGTGAATTGGGGTCATATTTGCACATCTCCAGTCCATAGGTACCTCCCCTGTGTCCAAGGAAGCTCTCATAATTATGGCTAAGGGTTTGCTTACTTCCTTTGCTGCCTCCTTTAATATAACTGGATAGATCCCATCCACCCCAGGTGCCTTTCTTGTGTTTATCTTCAACAATTTCTCCTCCACTTTGCTCTCAGTTATTACAAGATTCTCTAGCTTACTGCTAGAGTTGAATACACCTCTGGCATTCCCCTCACTGAATAACTCCTCATGTGTGAATGTCGATGCAAAATATTCATTTAGTTTGTTAGCTACCTGAGCAGGGTCATCAACAGTTGAACCATCGATATCAAGTGGACCAATTTGATTCATCCCCTTCCTTCTAGAGTTTACATATGTAAATAACGCTTTGCTGTTTTTCTTCGCATTCCTTGCCAAGGATCTCTCGTAATCTGCCTTCGCCTGCCTAACCTCCTTTGTAACTTGGTTACAGATCAACTTGTATCTATCATAGGCGTCTGTGTCACGTGTTAATTTGTATGTATCCCATGCATTTTTCTTCTCTGCCATATGCCTCATTAGTTCATCTGACATCGATTTAGGCCTAAACCTTGAACAATATTTCTTAGTTGGTATGTAAAGCCTAGTAGCTTCCAAGATAAGTTCTTTGAATGCTTCCCATTTTGAATTTGCTGTTGGCAATATCATCAGTTGATCCCACTGTATAGAATTTAAATACTGTCTCAGTCCATCGTAGTCGCCTTTACGAAAGCAATACCCCTTCCCTTTACCCCTAATGGTAGTTACCTCTTTGAGTAACTCCCACTTCAGAACACTGTGATCACTGCCACCTAGTGGTTCATTTATCTGCAGATTCTTAATGCATGAAGAATCACTACTGATAATCAAATCAAGAGTATTACTCCCTCTAGTTGCCTCCCGAACATGCTGATGTAGAAAACAATCACCTATAAATCCACAAAAGCCTTGCTACTGTGTGAGTGACCAGCCCCCAAATTCCAGACAATATCTGGGAAATTAAAATCCAACATTATAAGACTCTCTGATTTACTGGCCCACTCTATTTCTCCGAACAGTTTCTTATTATACTCATCAGAGTCATTAGGCCTATAGCACACTCCTACTCTCAATTTTGATCTCCCAATGCTTATGTCACACCAAACTGACTCGACACTGCACTGTCCAGCAATGTCGACTGGCTTCACTTCCTTGGATTTTATGTGTTTTTTAACTAATAGCATAACCCCTCCTCCCTTCCTATCCTGTCTATCCTTTCAGTAGACATTGTACTCCCCGAATTCCAATTCTGCATTCCTTATATCTGTGTGACACCACGTCTCTGAAATCCCCACAATATCTGCCTTTGATGTTTTGAGCAATACCTCAAATTCATCAAATTTATTTACTAAACTCCTAGCATTGGGGTACACGCAAGTGTACATGCACCTGTTCTTTTTCTTAGCTAACCTAACACAACCCATGTGTTTACTTGTACCCCAGTGACTCCCAGCAGTCTCTGAAATATCCTGCATCTTATTTTCCAGGCTGCGGCTCATTCCAATAGAAGCAGTGCAAGAATCACTTTCACCTCTGCCAGTGGCTACTGTTAATCTATTAGTCCTTGTATCCCCCCAATCTAGCAGTTTTCCGACCCACCTAACACCGACCTGCCTCGATAGCATCAGCAAACATTCTTGCACCCTTTTTATTTAAGTGTATCCCATCCCTGTAGAAGCAGTCTCTCCTGTTAACAAGTACAGACCAGGCTGAAAAAAATTCTACCCCTTGAGCGCTGCACAATCTTTCCAGTGCCGAACTGATCGACAGGGCTCTCATCATATACTCCCTCCTATCGTGTCTGTGCAGAATTGCAGACACTTTCAAATTCAACCCTAATTCACGGCTTTTTTTCAACAGTGACCTATACTTGTTATGTAATTTTGCTGGTCTCCTACTCTTAATATCATTAGTGCCAACGTGTACAACTATATCTCCTTTTGTGCCCTTAAAAGATGATATCCGCTCTACAACGTCATCAACCTTTGCCCCTGGCAGACATACCCTGGTCCTGTTCCACCTATCCTTTTTACAAAGCATGTTTCCCGTTTCCCTGAGAATAGAGTCACCAACAACTACTAGTTCCTTTGGGATCAGCGCATTCTGCCTTGGAGGTTGCCGCTGTGTTGCGCGATGACCAAGTGCAAGCTCTGGCATTGGTGTGGGCAGCTGAGAGCTTGATGGGCCCCTCACTTGTAATCCTTCGAGGGCATCCACCCTGTCCTTCAAGCTCTCATATAGGCCCATAACAACGCTGAGTTGTCGCCTGATCTCCTTACACTCCTTGCATCGCACACATACAAAGACATCCCCCATGGCAGTATCATGTCCCATACTTGACTGCTCCGCAAACATCAAGCAAATAGTGCATCTTAAAAGGCTGTGATTCAGAGGACAACTGCCTCCCTCAGTTCTCCCCTGGGCCACAGCATTCCCATTAGCTTGAGCCTTTTGCTTTGCTGCTCTGGTTTGAGTCATGATTTAGATTTACTTTCAATAAAATTTCAATTTCTGTTCAAAATTAAATCCTAAACTTGTATCCAAACAGTTATAACGCTATATTTATGTTTCAGTAACGAGTGTTATCTACGAAATATTTACGTTTCAGTAACGAGTGTTATCTACGAAATCCCTTTATATAACTTCCGTATCAAGTTATGTATTAATTATTTATTTTTACTAATTATTTATGTTACCTAACCCAAGTGGTTATATGTATAGTTAAAAGTACAATTTAATTGCCAATGAAGTTCTACAAGATTAATAGATTTTACTGATTAATTTTCCCGTAACAATGGCGGAAAAATACGAACGGTAAACACGTGTATTTGATACCCTTTCCGATACTAAGTAATACCTACAAAATCTCTATCTAAGTTACTTTAAGTACCGTAATAGGAATATAAAGCTACTCTAGAAAATAGGTTAATATGTCAATTTAAACTAATAAAGCAGAAAATAAATCAGAAAAAACTTCTCTGTTCCAGAGCAGCAGAAAGGCACATCCGCACCGCCAACCTCGTCCTCAGACTTTTTTTGGATGGCCTTTTCCAGGATGGCCTTTGTACACCAAACTGAAGCTGCATAACACACAATTGGGAGAAACGCCGCTTTATAGATGAGAGACAAATCTTTATGCTTCAAACCCCAGTCCGCTCTGCTGACTCTTCTTATCATAGCCGTATACTTTCGGATTTTTGTGGATAAGTACTTCAGATGAGGGTGAAAGGTAAGGTCGGTGTCAATGTAGATTCCCAGGTATTTGACTTCTGTGTAAAGACGTATAGGGATGTTATTTAACTTCATTGTTGGAGGCCTGCGTATTTGTAGCTTTCCCTTGAGGAGAATCGATTTTGTTTTCTCACCAGAAATTGAGAGGTTGTGGAGTGCTGCCCAGTTTTGGAGCTTTTCTAGAGCTGTATTTTCTTTTACTTCCAGTGCCGCTCTTGTGTCACCTTGAACCACCAGAACAAGATCATCAGCGAAGGCTAAGGGTGTAGCTCCACTCAGGTCAAACCCCAGGAACTCGTCCAGAACAATGGACCAGAGGAATGGCCCAAGGGCAGAGCCCTGGGGGCAACCCCGGTGAACGCATCTTGTCATAGTCTGGTCATCATCATCAGCCATTTTCAATCCACTGCAGGATGAAGGCCTCTCCAGCAACTTTCCAGTTCCTTCTGTTTGAGCACTGGCCATCCATTTACTACTCAAAAACTCGTGAATTTCATCTATCCATCTCCGCCTTTGTCTTCCAGGTTTTCTTCTAGCTCCTCTTGGGTACCATTTTGTTATTTTCTTAGTCCATCTGTCATCATGTCTTAGAGCTATGTGTCCTGCCAAGACCATTTTAGTTCTTTAGTTTTGATAAGAATGTCCTTTACTTGAGTTTGCTGCCTAATCCATGTGTTTTTCTTCTTATCTAACAGTCTGATTCCCAATATAATTCGTTCCATTCTTCGCTGTGTAGTTCTTAGCTTCTCTTCCATTCTTTTGGTGAGTGCCCAAGTTTCACTTCCATAAGTCATGGTGGGGAGTATACATTGATTCATTATTTTACGTTTCAGACAAACTGGGATATTGCTCTTCAGTATGTGACTATATTTCCTGAATGCTATCCATCCAAAATTTATTCTTCTCTTGACTTCCAGCCATTTATCATTATTACAGCTAATAACTTGTCCCAGATAAGTATATGACTCCACCTTTTCAATTACTGCTCCATCAATCATTATTTCCCTTTCCGTGGCATACTTGTTCATCATTACTTTTGTTTTAGCCATATTCATCTTTAGTCCAAAATCCTTACTAACTGTGCATAACTGATTAAGATTTTCCTCTAATTCTTTGGGATCGTGG
Source organism: Mastigoproctus giganteus (assembly GCF_048544385.1). NCBI lineage: Eukaryota > Metazoa > Arthropoda > Arachnida > Uropygi > Thelyphonidae > Mastigoproctus > Mastigoproctus giganteus. The sequence continues at coordinate 173,471,521 of NC_143587.1, read as the reverse complement.
CTTATGACCACAATGTCATCTGCAAATCGTAAATGGTTTAGGTACACTCCGTTCACATTGACTCCTTTCTGCGACCAGTCTAATCTTCTGAAAGCTTCCTCAAGGGCAGCAGTAAACAGCTTCGGAGATATTGTGTCTCCTTGTCGAACTCCTTTCTCGATTTTAAATTTGCTACTGTCTTTGTCTAGTCTAATAAAGGATGTACACTCTCATATATTTTCTTCAAAATCATAATATATGGAGTATCTATGCCTTGTCTTTCCAGTGCCCGAAACATTGCCTTATGCTGTATGGAGTCAAATGCCTTTTCATAATCCACAAATGCCAGGCATAATGGTGTTTTATATTCATTTTCTTTCTCCATTAGCTGTGATATTACGTGAAGGTGATCCATAGTTGAGAATCCCGTCCTAAAGCCAGCTTGCTCTTTCGGTTGATTCTCATCAAGTATTCTTTCTAATCTGTTAGTAATGACCCTTGTGAACAACTTGTAGATATGGGATAACAAGCTAATTGGTCTATAATTTCCAATTTCTGATTTATCTCCTTTCTTATGCAGCAAAACTATGATTGCATTATTCCACTGCTTAGGCATCACACCTTTTCTAATGCACTTTGTGAAGAGCCTTGCCAGTTTTTGTGTTATGTCTCTTCCTCCCAATTTTAACAACTCTATAGTAACTTCATCTTCCCCGGGGCTTTCCGATTCTTCATTTTCTTCAATGCAGCATGTTCTACCTCATCAGGAAGAATATCGGGTATGTCGTATGTGTTGCTACTTTGCAATCCATCTTCCCCACTGCTGGTATCATTCCCTCGCTCCTTGTATAGTTCTCTATAGTAGTCTTCTGCTATTTGAATTATGCCTTCTCTGCTGTTTATAAGTACACCATCGCTATTCTTCAGTTTCAGTATCATTTGTCTTTCTGTATTACTGCTCATGGCTGCTGATTTAAATCCTTTGTTTTCCCTTAATGCTTGTTCTACTTTACTTGTGTTAAATCTTCTTATGTCCTCTCTGAGTCTCTTTCTAATGGCTTTGCATAACTCAGTATACTCAATTTTCTCCCTGTCAGTGTTTTTCTTGCTCTTCATTTGTCGTCTTTGGTTCATCATGACAAGTGTTTCTTGACTAATTTTTTCTTCTTTGGATTTCTGTTTCCCTATAGGTTTCTTGGGCTTTATCACTTTCAGAAAGTTGTAATATTCCTCGTCGATATCTTGGTCCTGAGCAGTCTGCAGAAGTTCAAACTTGTTCTTAAGTTCCAGTACATACTGCTTTTTCTCCTCCTCTGTTATTTCAAAGACCTTTGTATTATTTACTCGAGTCAGTTTTTTCCTTTCCTTTCCTACATCTATATCAAGTGTACATCTTACCATTCTGTGATCACTTCCAATATTTACCTTATTCAGGACGGTAACATCATTCACAATATATCTTCTGTTAGTGAGGATGAAGTCGATTTCATTAGTTGTTAATCCATTTGGACTCTTCCATGTCCACTTTCTGTTCACCCTTTTCTTGAAAAAAGTGTTCATTACTGACATTCCTTGAGATTCTGCAAATTCCACAAGTCTTTCACCTCTTTTATTTCTTTCACCAATTCCAAAATTTTCTATAGTTCCTCTTTCTGTGCTGTTTTGCCTTTTTCCAACCTTAGCATTGAAGTCCCATATAATAATAGTGTAGTGGGTTTTCTGCTCATCCAGAAGACTCTCAATTTCGGTGTACATTTCTTCAACCTCTTCATCATCATGGCTCGATGTTGGTGCATAAATCATTATAATCTTTAGCTTGTACCTCTTAGAAATCTTGAGTATTAGTCTTGACACCCTTGGTGATGTACTTTTGAATTCCAAAATGTTGTTTTTAAAATCTTTATGGACCAGAAACCCAACTCCACCTTCACTCCTTTCACTGTTTCCATTGGTGTACAGCAGATTTCCACTTGATAAACTTATCAGTGATTCATTTCTTCTTCTTGTTTCAGCCAAACCGATGATATTCCAATTCACATTTTCTAATTCCTTTTCCAGCTCTAATATCCTGTCTTCACCGATGAGTGATCGTACGTTATAACAGGCCAAGTTCAATTTCCGTGCATGGCAGCCTGGTCGTACCCAGAGATTCTTAGCACCCTCTGCTTCCACTCTGATCCTCTCGCTGCCGTAAGAGGGAGAGTGAAAGCTGCTGGGGACTGAGGGCCATTTGTATTGTTGTGCTCTCATTGCTGGAGGGTTTGGTCTTTTCCTCTTCACGCTGACCAGGCGTCTTGAAGAGAACCACTCTACACGTTCGTTGCCACCTAAGTGACGTAACAGGGCTTACCATCGAGAAGGTGTGCATGAGTGGATTTTAGGGAGGCAGGCCAACCGGACTTCTCCTAAATCTTCTGTAATAGAGAGATATTGGATCCATCAGTGTTTTAGGCTGAGTGTCTGATAACACACAGGATACCTGTTCCCCTCTAAGCCCCTGTTCCCCCTCTAAGCCCCCTGGTATTTGTTTACAACTTGTAATTTTCTATTGCTGAGATAAGATTTTAGACTTTTTGGACGTGTTTGCCTGCCGAAGCCTCCGAAGGACACTGGGCCACCACAGTCGATCGAAGGCACCAGCAAAGTCCACCATGATGGCTAGAGTATACTTTGAAGTTGTATGTGTGGCCTGGGTAATCAAGTTGTGTATAGCGTCTTCAGTGCTGGAGCCTGTCTTGAATCCAAACTGACATGGTGAGGTGAGTTGCTTATCGGTATAGCAGGTGGAAAGGCGATACAGCAGAAGTCGTTCTAGAAGCTTGGCCAAAACGGAGAGCAGAGAAATTGGTCGGTAGGAGGCAGGAAGTTGGGGTGGTTTATCTGGATTTTTCAGGATCAGCTTGAGAGTAGCAATCTTCTAGGGTACAGGGAAAGTTCCTTCAGCAAGGCACCTGTTGAGAAGGCTCGAGAGTGTGGTGGGGTAGCCGTCAGCGAATTTCTTGACTACGTCGACTTCGAGTAAGTCAGCACCTGGCGTTTTGCCATCTTTCATTTTAGCCAGAGCCATATTCATCTCTACATAGTGAAGGGCGGTTCCGTAGCCTCTGGCTGATAAGCTTGATTACTGTCGATGAACTGCTGTTGCTCCAGTGACATCGCTGAAAATTCAGTAGGGTAAATGGAATCAAGAATACAGTATTGTTTATTGAGTCAGACCAGGTAAAGTTTGAGAGTTGTACTAAGAACCTCACCTCTAGGCAGCCTATTGGTGACGATGCGGAACACGATGCCCCATGGGTCTTCATTGCCAATAGTAGAGACCAGGGTGTGCCATGATTCCTTCTTACACTTACGAATTCCCTTGGTGTACATGTTTCTAACTACCCGATATGCCTCCCGGGCAGCTTCAACCTCATGTGGGGGAAGATGGGCACGTGCACGTTGGTAAGTTTTCCTGGCTTGTTGTGCCCTCTTTCTTAAGTCCCGAAGGTCTGTATTCCACCAGGGAACAGCATAGTGGTATGGCCTCCTACGCGGAATGGACAGATCACAGGCACTTTTGATGATGGCAGTAATATTGCGTACACAGTGATCCGGCGAGAGTGAAGCCGGTAGAGGAACATCATCTGGTAGCCTTCTGGACAGTTCCAAAAGGAAGCGTTGCCAATCCGCTTTTTTGGTGTTATAACGCACAATGTCCTTTGGAATCGATGCCACGCGTTCCACCGAGCGAACAAGGGAGAATGTGATCGCTCTGTGGTCTGAAGTGGTCCAGGACTCCTGGACCGTCCAGCCGGAAAGTTTGTTGGCTAAGTCAGGCGTAGCCATTGTGATATCAATTTCGCTCTCCCAGAGTGGGCCACTGTAAGTGGGTAGATGTCCTGGGCGGTTTAAGATTTGTAAGCCTGATGTGAGGATAAGGTCCTCAAGTCTTGAGCCATTTTCTAGGGCATTCCTATCTGGTGCTTGACTGTGCCAGAGTGGCGAGCGACAGTTTGAGTCCATGCCTATCAGTAGCTGCCCACCCGGGAGGAGCTGGAGTGCCATTTCAATCAGAGAGATCGCAGCAGTAATGTCTTCACCTGGATGGCTGTAGAGAGAGAGAGGATGAACAGTGATCCAAGAGATGTCATGATTAGGGCACAGGCACTGATGGAAGTGCATAGTGGGATAATCTTGATTGCTGTGATATCAGGGTTTCTGATGACAATCGCAGCCCATGGTTGGTCATTTGTACAGTGGACAATTTTATATGATGAGGGGTAGCCCATAACCACCCCAGAGCGAACATAGGGCTCCTGGAGCAGGATTAGATCTCTTTGTTTTTCCTCAGCCTTTATCTTCAGCAAGATGAGGTCTGCAACGACTCTTGCTCTCTGCGCATTTAATTGTACAATTCTTATCTCTAGTTGGTAATTGGGAGAAGGAATTCTATCCATAATTTATTCGCATTTGGTAGAGACTCTTTACTTTTAGATAGACAGGGCAGTTGGTATCTCGGATGGAATGTTGGTGTGGAGCCTTTGCAGCCTTGCAATTTGCGCAGCTTGGCGGCTGATCTCTGACAAGACAATCCTTATAGTCGTGTCCCTTTTGGGCACAGTGGCCACATGTGGATTCACGCTGGTTGCAAGTATGTGAGGTATGGCCAAAGCGGAGACACCTGTAACATCTGCCGACAGGAATATATTCTTTGAATCTATGGCTGCCCCATCCAATGAATATTCTGTTTTGAGCTCCCAGAATTTGCCATGCTCTGGTTGATAGTGCGATTACCCAGTTTACGTTTGTAGGTGACTTGGTCTTCTTTTTGTATTTCGGACTAATATCATCCACGCTAGCCTCAACTTGCAGGTATATACTTAGGTTTTTATTAAAGATCTCGGCTTTAAGCTCCTCTGGTGTTAAGCTCTCGTCCACATCAAAGATCACAGCTGAAGGCCCTTTTTTCTTTAGGGCTTCTGCCCTAAGCCCGAAATTTGTCATGTCGGCATTATTCAGGATGGTTTGTGCCTCCTCCCTGGTGTCTGTTTCCATTAAGACTCCTGGATGCCTGGTCTTTCTAATACTCTTTATTTTTACAGTTTTCATCTGCTCCTTGAAGTTTTTTGTAAGTGCTTCCTTGACCGCTTCACTAGTATCTAAATGTGCGTCTTCCACTGGTTTAACCAAAATAATATGTGATTCAGGCTTTCTTACCGCCTTTCGGTTTTGTACTTTTCCTGGTTGGTTGGGCACATATTGAGCTCCATTCCTCAACGCCTCTGAAAAGGAGCAGAGGCATTGTTGCATTTGTTTTTCCCCCTCCTGTGTGAGAACTTCGATTTTTGCTTTAAGCCTCTCTTCGTCGACGTGCAATTTTTGGACCACTGTCTCCATTTTACTGAAGATCTCTATCACGTCAGTTCTAATGGCAGCAGTAATTCTACTTGATTGCTTAGCCATGGTTCTAGGGTTCCTCTAATGGCAATAATCTGTTCCACTGGAGTCCCAGTCAACGGGGGAACCTGGGTAATTGGGGGTTCCTGACTCTTTTTTCCTTCATGCTCAGTTTCTTGACTCTTTTGTTCTTCGTGGTCAGATTCGCTGAATGATTCATTGGCAGCCTCTTCAGAGACTTCCTTCGTTGTTGGGACGTCTGTAGCAGACCTTCTTTTACCCTTCTCTTTCTTCTTGGCCTTGGTCTTTGTAGGTTTATTCATACCTTCCCCAGTTGCCGGGGCCTCATTCCTTGAGCGGATTGGGTAATCCGTCTGTCCCTTAACTATCAGTTCAACTTCAGCGTCGCTCATGTTGTTTTAGTGGGTATCTGGATTAACGAGAAGAATACGGATAAACGATTATCTACTCGTAGTAAGTTGAAGCAGAGCTCGTTGTAAGTGCCAAAAAAAACCCACAAGTAATTGGTCAAATAGGGGCTGAACTAAGTTGGCGATTTTTTGCAGGCTGACTTCAATGTTTTAGAAAAATATATTTACGTACATTGAAAATAAATGATCAAATAGGGCAAATTTGTAAGCTCTGGAAATAAATTACCTTATTGTATAGCTTGCCCTTCTTAAGTTCAAACAGCAAACACGGTGCACTATTAACTACTTTCTATTTCCTGAGAAACAAAAGGCAGAGGGTTGGAGCCTTGTTGCTCGAGGCAGGGATTAGCCTAATTGCGAGTACGTGCAGCAGGGTGGCATTCGCTCTAAGTGCTATGATACACGTGCATCCGGTCACTACTGCTAAAGCATATAATTATGTCTATCTAAAATTATCAAAAGTAAGTTTACCTCAAAAATTCGGGGCGATAGTTGGAACTTTTGTATAGATGACATCTTTAGCTTTCAGGATATCCGAAATAATCTACACTTGGTTGCATAATTGCACTTGAAATTAAAGGAAATGTAAGAGCACAAAATCACTAGACTGACACACTCACCGCCCGACTCAAACCCTGGATGATTGGACAGTAGCTTTTTTTTTTTTTTTAATCGTAGATTTCTTTGTAGCAAGCAAGCATATCATTCACCCCTCTGTTAACTTTTATGAATCATTCGCTGTCAGGATCCATCTTCTCAAACCTCGCCAAGGTGATGGTCAGGCCAACCTTCAGTACTATATACAGGTCTGGAGGCCTCATTTTAAGAAGGATGTAAAGCTGTTGGAACGAGTAAAGAGAAGGTCAACAAGATTAGTGAATGGAACAAAGGGTTGCTCTTACGAAGAAAGGCTTAAGTTTTGCAAATTACAGTGTCTGGAGACTAGGCACTGGCGAGGTGATCTGATAGAGGTGTATAAAACCTTGAATGGTTTGAGCATGCTCAAACCATTCAAGGTTGATCTTTCATCTTGCTCAGAATAATCACCTGAGAGGGCATAAATTCAAATTGAGGAAAGCCAGTTGCAGGATAGATGTGCGGAGGTTTTCCTTTAGCCACCAGGTAGATCTGTAGAGCAGTAGATCTGTTCCACCAATCAACTGATTGGTGGAACAGACTTCCATATATTGTTGTGGAAGTTGATAGCCTAAATAAATTTAAGGCTGAGCTGGACAAGTATTTGGAATGAATGGAGGGGTGAAATCGGAGCTATTTTTTTGGCCGATGCTGCATAAGCTTGCTTTCTTGCATTGTGTCTCTCTACTAATGCTAATTGCCGATGCAATTTCACGAAATGCCATTGCCATCTCTCTTTCTCTCTCTCTCTGGTGATGAAGCGTCTTGGCTCCTCATTTGGTTCATCTTGAGCTTCGTCAGCATTTTCTTCTTTCACTATCGCTGCCTGCAAGTCAATAAGTTCTTCGTTAGATAATTCCTTCTCTTCTTTCTATATTAACTCCTCCACGTCTTTGGCAACAACCTCCAACTGAAATAGTTCTGCAACCTTTATAATCTTATCTGTAAAAAGCTTTGAAGAGTTTTCTACTAACCCTTCAAAGCTTTTTTACGTGCCATGGGCATATTTTTTTCCATGCGCCATTTAAACAACTTTTAGTAATTTCCGTCCAGGCCTTATTAATGTTTAAGATGGTGTAGTAAATATTGTAAGATTTCCAAAAGTCTCTTAACGTAAAATTTTTCTCACTGTCTACTGCAGACAATGCCTAAGCAAATGTTGTGCATAAATAGTATAAAAGTATAATAGTGCGTAAAAACTTTTAAATTCGAAATAACACCCTGATCCATAGGTTGGATGGGTGAAGTCGTGTTTGGCGGTAGAAATATGATTCTCACGTTCGAATTGAAATCATCTAGATGCGTAGGATGTCCAGGAGCATTAACTAATAGAAGCAAAATCTTGAAAGGAACGTTGTTGTCTTTACAATATTTTTAAACCTCGGGAATGAAGTAGCATTTAAACCAATCCTCAAAGAGAGATATTGTTATTCATGCTCTCTGGTTCGATCGGAAATGAATGGGTAGGGTGGTTTTAATGATGACCTTAAATGCACGAGGATTTCCAGATTGGTACACAAGCATTGGTTTAATCTGTAACCTCCTGCTGCATTAGCCTCAAGCAAGAGCATGGCCTTATCTTTTGAAGCCTTGAAACCTGGCATTGTCTTTTCCTCTTTGACAATATATGTTCGATCCAGCATTTTTTTTTTTTTTTTTTTTCAATACAGAGCAGTCCCATCAACGTTAAAAATTTGCTGCTTTGAATAGCTGCCTTCATCAATAATTTTTTCCGACACATCACAAAATTTCTCTGCAGCTGAAGAAGAATTGGCACTGGCGACTGCACCGCATACTTTAGCATTGTGGAAACCAGCACAATGCTTGAACCTATTAAACCACCCATTGCTTGCCACGAACTTGAGTTAGGGTTCGCCATACTTATCCTTATAATCTTTATAAATACTTGTTGCTTTTGCTTGAATGGTCATTCGACTCAGCGGCACTTGCTTCTGAATCTGATTTTCCATCTGTTTTTTTTTTTTTTTTGGTAGTTGTTGGCGCATAGGCTTCTGTGGCCATAATGCACCTCCCAAGGTTTTTGCAGTACTTTGATTCAAGCCCGGGGCGGGAATCGAACCCGCGACCTTTGGGTTGCCAGGCAGGCACTTTACCCACCCGGCTAGCCCGGTCGGCCTTTCCATCTGTATTATTAACAGCTGTTCCTTCTTTGATATAGCACCTGAACGCTATTTTGTGATCACTGTTGATCTTAAATGCATTGATCCTTTGACATGTTCTTTTATACACGCACTGTCCTTTAAAATAGTATTCACTGTTGAAGCAGCGAGACCTAATTCCCTTGCAATAGATGACAAACTTTGTCCTGCTTCGTATTTCTTAATCATTTTCATCTTCTTTTCTAAATCAAATTTGTTTTGTTTCCTGGCATTGCCAGCACTTGCACTTTCTGTTGGTCCCTTTCCCTTCATCATTGTAATATGTAAATAGGAACGAAGAGAAGTTTCTGAAAATTTGTTTTTTATATGATTAAAGATATCAGTGAAGGGGGAAACACCTTAATAAGGTAAAAACCCAGACAATCGCAGTTATCGGTATTATTGCAAATGCAATAAGATCGAGTTTACTACCCGTTTATAATTAGATTCACTAATAGAAAAGCCCAATACACCGGAAAGTGCATATTGTTTTTATTGTTTTTTTGGTTGTGACCTCCAGAAACATGTTTTAGAAAAATATCACAAACAGGAACATATGATAATGATGAAAGTGTAGCACAATTTCCTTTATAAATATGACCTTTTAGGAGATAAATAGCTTAGTAATAGATACGGAAGTTATATAAAGGGATTTCGTAGATAACACTCGTTATTGAAACGCGATACAGCATATCCGGAATTCGATAGCATTAGCTTTGTATAGTATAGTGCATAATATAATATTGTCAATTAATCAGTAGATCTGTTAATCTTGTTAAACTTCATTGTCAATTAAATTGTACTTTTAACTATATATATATATATATATATATATATATATATATATATATATATATATATATATATATATATATATATAACGACTTAGAGTACAAACGTAACAAATAATTAATACATACTTGATACGGAAGTTATATAAAGGGAACTCGTAGATAACACTCGATACTGAAAAATAAATATAGCGTTATAACTGTGTTAAGATACAAGTTTAAGGTTTTAATTTTGTTCTGGAATTGTAATTTTATTGACATTTAAATCGAAATCATGACTCTGACCAGAGCAGCAAAGCAAAAGGCTCAAGCTAATGGGAGTGCTGTGACTCAGGGGAGAACTGAGGGGGGGGCAGTTGCCCTCTGAATCACAGCCTTTTAAGATGCACTGTTTGCTTGATGTTTGCGGAGCAATCGGGTACGGGACATGATACTGGCATGGGGGATGTCTTTGTGTGTGCACGATGCAAGGAGTGCAAGGAAATTAGGCGACAACTCGGCGTTGTTATGGGCCTATATGAGACCTTGAAGGACAGGGTGGATGCCCTCGAAGGAAATAAATTGAGGGGTCCATCAAGCTCTCAGCTGCCCACATCAACGCCAGAGCTTGCACTTGGTCATCTTGCAACACAGAGGCAGCCCCCAAGGCAGAATGCGCTGGTCCCACAGGAACTAGTAGTTGTTGGTGACTCTATTGTCAGGGAAACGGGGAACATGCTTTGTAAAAAGGATAGGTGGAACAGGACCAGGGTATGTCTGCCAGGGGCAAAGGTTGATGACGTTGTAGAGCAGATATCATCTTTTAAGGGCACAAAAGGTGATATAGTTGTACACGTTGGCACTAATGATATTAAGAGTAGGAGACCAGCGGAATTACTTAACAAGTACAGGTCACTGTTAAAAAAAAGCCGTGAAGTAGGGTTGAATTTGAAAGTGTCTGCAATTCTGCCCAGACACGATAGGAGGGAGTATATGATGAGAGCCTTGTCGATCAATTCGGCCCTGGAAAGATTGTGCAAGGCTCAAGGGGTAGAATTTTTTTCAGCCTGGAATGTACTTGTTAACAGGAGAGATTGCTTCTACAGGGATGGGATACACTTAAATAGAAATGGTGCAAGAATATTTGCTGATGCTATCGAGGCAGTGTTAGGTGGGTCGGAAAACTGCTAGCTTGGGGGGAGACAAAGACTAATGGATTAACAGTAGCCACTGGCAGAGGTGAAAGAGATTCTTGCACTGCTTCTATTGGAATGAGCAGAAGCCTGAAAAACAAGATGCAGGATATTTCAGTGACTGCTGGAAGTCATTGCGGTACAAGTAAACACATGGGTTGTGTTAGGGTAGCTAAGAATAGAAACAGGTGCATGTATACTTGCGTGTACACCAATGCTAGGAGTTTAGTAAATAAATTTGATGAATTTGAGGTATTGCTCAAAACATCAAAGGCAGATATTGTTGGGATTTCAGAGACTTGGTGTCACACAGATATAAGGGATGCAGAACTGGAATTTGGGGAGTACAATGTGTATAGAAAGGATAGACAGGACAGGAGGGGAGGAGGGGTTATGCTATTAGTTAAAAAAACACATAAAATCCAAGGAAGTGAAGCCAGTCGACATTGATGGACAGGGCAGTGTCGAGTCAATTTGGTGTGACATAAGCATAGTTAAATCAAAATTGAGAGTAGGAGTGTGCTATAGGCCTAATGACTCTGATGAGTATAATAAGATACTGTACAGGGAAATAGAGTGGGCCAGTAAATCAGAGAGTCTTATAATGGGGGATTTTAATTTCCCAGATATTGACTGGAATTTGTGGGTTGGTCACTCGCACACTAGCAAGGCTTTTGTGGATTTATTGGATGATTGTTTTCTACACCAGCATGTTCGGGAGGCTACTAGAGGCAGTAATACTATTGATCTCATTATCAGTAGTGATTCTTCATGCATTAGGAATCTGCAGATGAAGGAACCACTGGGTGGCAGTGATCACAGTGTGCTGAAGTGGGATTTACTCAAGGAGGTAACTACCATCAGAGGTAAAGGGAAGGGTTTTTGCTTTCGTAAAGGCGACTATGATGGTCTGAGACAGTATTTAAATTCTATACAGTGGGACCAACTGATGATGTTACCAACAGCAAATTCACAATGGGAAGCATTCAAGGAACTAATCTTGGAAGCTACCAGGCTTTACATACCAACCAAGAAATATTGTTCAAGGTTCAGGCCTAAATGGTTGTCAGAAGAACTAATGAGACATATGGCAGAGAAGAAAAATGCATGGGATACATACAAATTAATGGGTGACATGGAAGCCTGTGATAGATATAAGTTGGTCTGTAACCAAGTCACAAAGGAGATTAGGCAGGCAAAGGCAGATTATGAGAAATCCTTGGCAAAGGATGCAAAGAAAAACAGAAAAGAGTTCTTTACCTATTTAAACTCAAGAAGGAAAGGGATGAATCAGATTGGTCCACTGGATGTTGATGGTTCAACAGTTGAGGATCCAGCTCAGGTGGCTAACAATCTAAACGAGTATTTTGCATCTACATTCACACATGAGGAGTTATTCAGGAAGGGGAATGTCGTAGGTGAAGTAAACATTGGCAGTGAGCTAGATGATTTTCTAATAACTGAGAGGAAAGTGGAGGAGAAATTGTTGAGGATAAACATAAAAAAGGCACCCGGGGTGGATGTGATCTATCCAGTTATATTAAAGGAGGCAGCAAAAGAAGTAAGCAAACCCCTAGCCATAATTATGAGAGCTTCTTTGGACCCAGGGGAGGTACCCATGGACTGGAGATGTGCAAATGTAACCCCAATTCACAAAGGAGGATCAAAGGCTGACACAAGTAATTATAGACCTGTTAGTTTAACTTCGGTTCCAGGAAAATTAATGGAGGCACTGGTTAAAGAAGCACTGCAGGATCATCTGGACAAGAATTCAGTTATAGCTCAGACACAGCATGGTTTTGTTAAGGGCAGGTCTTGTCTGACCAATTTGATTGGATACTATGATGTAGTCACAAAAGAACTGGATGCAGGGAATAACTTTGATATTATATATTTGGATCTTAGAAAGGCTTTTGATACTGTTGCGCATGGAAGACTGCTGCACAAATTGGAGAAGTGTGGCATTGGAGGCAAATTGCTGCTATGGATAAAGGGATGGTTGAGTGGCAGAAGACAGAGAGTGGTAATCAATGGACACTGCTCAACGTGGACTAATGTTATTAGTGGAGTTCCTCAGGGTTCAGTGTTGGGTCCATTGTTGTTTTCTGTATTTATAAATGATATTGATGATGGTGTATCAGGCTTAATGTCCACGTTTGCAGACGATACCAAGGTTGGCAGGGTTGTTAAGGACACTACTGATACTATGCTGCTGCAACAGGATCTGGAAAGGTTGAGCAGATGGGCTGAGAGGTGGCAAATGAAGTTTAACATTGACAAATGTAAAGTACTACATATGGGAAACAGTAACCCCAGATCAACGTATCAACTCTGTGGTACTACGCTGACAGTGGTAGAGAATGAAAACGACCTGGGGGCAATTGTGCAGGCAGATATGAAGTTCTCTGAGCAGTGCAGACGAGCTGCAAGAGTAGCTCATGGTGTCTTGTCAATGATATACAGGAATTTTTCTAGCAGGGACAGGGATGTGATTATTCCCTTGTATAAGGCATTGGTCAGGCCACAGCGTGAGTACTGTATGAGTACCGCCTCATTTCAAGAAGGATGAAGAGCTGCTGGAACGAGTACAGAGAAGGGCAACAAGATTAGTGAATGGAACAAAGGGTTGCTCTTACGAAGAAAGGCTTAAGTTTTGCAAATTACAGAGCCTGGAGACTAAGCATCGGCGAGGTGATCTGATAGAGGTGCATAAGGCTTGGAATGGCTTGAGCATGCTCAATGCCGATGGGATTCTTCCTCTTGCTCAGAATAATCACCTGAGAGGGCATAAATTCAAATTGAGGAAGGACGGATTTCGGATAGATGTGCGGAAATTTGCCTTTAGCCAGCGGGCAGTTGGTTTGTGGAATAGACTCCCATCGCTTGTTGTTGAAGTTGATAGCCTAAATAAGTTTAAGGCTCAGCTGGGCAGGTATTTCGAACGAACGGAGGGGTGAAATGGGAGTAGTGTTTTTTTTTTTTTTTTTTTTTTTTTTTTTTGGCTGATGCTGAATAAGCTTGCTTTCTTGCATCATATGCCTCTACTAATGCTAATGCTAATGCTAACTTAACTGAATTCTGCATTGGATATTATCTTCAATAAAATTAGTTAATGTCTCTCCATTTCAATCCTAATAGCTAGCCTAGTCCTAGTTGCTAGCAATGGAACAGCTGTCTTTCCCACTACAAAAATTATTCTTTATTTTTTATAATTGGTCTTACAGTTAAAACTTGCCAGTCCTAAATTATGTGGCACATCCGCTTTTCGTTGACCGGAATCGATTCGTTTCAAAACGTCTAATTTAATTTTCATATTCAGTCTTTTTCTTACATTTATATTCTTCGTACTGACTCCAGACGTTGTTGCTTTTTCATTCTTATCCGCCATTATTAACTCTTCGAAAATGTAACTGAGTTTGTTGCATTAATTATGATACAATGTTGGAGTAAACTGTGCGTTACGCATGATGTCAAATACTGCACTGAGCGATGACTAGACTTCAGATAAGATCGAGAGAAAAGATCTAAACCTCCCAAGTACTTCTCAATTCATTTCACAAATATACGTGGTCTCAATTCTAATCTTAACGATGTCCATTTCCACTTGCAGCCTGCCAAACCCCATGTACTTTTTCTAGCAGAATCTTAGTTATCGGTTGATTCAACTACTGCTCATCTCAGATGCCCAAATAATTCGCCTCAAAGGTGGTACTTGTGCATATGTCCGTTCTGATATTACCTGTCAGAGACTTGGCAATTTGGAATCTCCTCTCTTTGATCTTCTCTGGCTTAAAATCTCTCTACCTCATTGTGTCAAATTCATCTGTTGTCTCTACCGTTCTCTCAACTCCACTAATCACTTGGAGCTCTCTTTCACTTCCTCTCTTTGCAACTTGATTTTCTCCAGTCCAACTTTCCTAACAGTGAGGTAATTTTTCTTGGTGATTTTAATGTTCACAACTCCAGCTGGCTTCCGTTTTCCAGTCACACCGACCCAGCTGGTCGAGATGCTGAGGCTTTTGCAATTACTAATGACCTTGGACAGATTGTTCATTTACCTACAAGAATACCGGACAATCCTAATCATACAGCCAACATGTTTGATCTTTTTCTCACAAACAACCCTTCTAAGGGTTGTTTGTGAGAAAGGTCGAAGTGAGAAGTCCTTTAGGCACTTCAGATCACAACTTGGTGATTGTCTCTTCTCCTCATTGTCTTTGGAGTCTTTATCTCATGGCTATTCCCAACCTCGTGTTGTTTGACATTACAAGAATGCAAAATGGAATGACCTGCTAGATTTCTTTTCTTCTTTTCCTTGGTCGGATTACTGTTTCAAAACTTCTGATGTCAACATTTGCTCAGATCGTGTCAGTGAAATTATTCTTGCAGGAATGGAATCCTTTATTCCCACACTCCACTTTAAAATCTCATCCTTTATAACATTGGTTTTACAATAAATGTGCTAAGGCTGTTCAAGAGAAGAATGTTGCATATCGTAATTGGCTTGTTTCTAATTCTTCAGTTTCGATTTCTGCCTATACCAAAGCTCGCAACAATTGTAAAGCAGTTATTAATCAGTCCAAACTAGAGTTTGAACAGGCTAAGAGTAGAAAACTTGCTTCTTGCCCTAATGGTAGCCGAGCATTCTGGTCTCTTGCCAAAGCTATTGGCAAGAGACCAGAATGGTCTCTTGCATAATATTGCAATATTCCATGGAATATTGCTTCCACATCTGGGGTGGTGCCCCCAAAACCTCTCTCAGGCTTCTTGATTCCATTCAGAAGAGGGCAGTTAGGTTAATTAATGATTCATCTCTAACAGAGTCTCTCCACTCACTGTCTCATACTGTTTCTGCTGTATGCCTCTTCTACAGATACTTCCATGGGCACTGTTCTTCTGAATTGGCTTCTATAATTCCTGCTCTCTCTTTCAAAACAGTCCGAACACGTGCCGCCACCAGCCAACATCCATTCGCTGTCCAACTTCAAACTCACAGAACCAACTTTTCATCTTCTTCGTTTATTCATTCAACTGCCGTTTTCTGGAGCAACCTTCCTTCATACGTATTTCCTGGAAATTACAGTCTACAGAAGTTCAAGTCCAATGTCAACAAATATCTTCTTTCGTTTTCGCAACCTCCAACCCAAGCACGGTACTAAGTACTATAGGTTCTAATACCTCTCGTGTTTGGGGTTTACATAAAAAAAGAAAAGAAAAAAAGATAAATGCATATAACGCAAATATTACAAGCAATATACTTGATAATTTTTTTTTTAAATGTTGATCTCGGAACTATGTAACAAGTCAATTTACAATTAAATTAGCATGGGAGAAAATTTCACTGAGCGCGGGAATATTTCTCAAGTCGGCGTGGGAAATGTTTTAATGCTATTATGCTATTCATTTTCAAGCTATCGACTCCATCAAATAAAATGATATGCCCAAAATGCCATCTGTAAAAGAGCGTTATAGTGATTTGTGACAGCGTTATAGTCAGATATGGGTTATAATATAAGAACAGCATTATAGTGAATCAGTGTAAAGAGAACTGCGTTATAACGAGGGCCTGCTGTAATGTCACTTTCAATGTTACTCGCTGATTGATCTTTTATACTATAAAATCCCAAAAATCGCTCATTTATAATGATTTCTGATGGTATATCATTTTCTGTTTTTACAGTAACAACGAAATATTTGGCTCATCTGATCAGTTTTTGTGACATCCTGGGTAGTGTCCATGATTATGGGAAAAAATGGCGCAAACTTTATTTCATCAATAACATTTTTGACTTTCTCAGATAAAAGACAAATAATTTCATTTTGAATAGTTGGACTCAAATATGTTGACCGGTAATTACGTTTTGAAATTAATTCCTTTAATATGGGATGGGATCATAGTTTGATAGAAGCTCAATTATAAAAAAAAATATCCACTTTTTATATTTTTATCATTCAGATTTTCTCAGTGACCTCTGAATGGCATGTTGCAACTGTTTAATACTAATTTAACATGAATAATGCGTTTCAAAATTTGTCTCCAGAAATTTTTTTCTTCAGTTATACTGGTTACTAAATCGGCATCAATTGTTTTATTTGTGCGCCAAAGATTGTATGTTATACAAGCAGAAATGTGAACAGAGGAAGCTTTATGTCTTTTAATTTTATTAGATAAATTTTTTCAGTCAGATATGCCATTTACCCAAGATTTTTTTTAAATCTGCATTAGAGCGATCTCCAAATAACTAACAGGTTCACAATATACAAAATCTGATTTTTGAGAATAACATAGCCATGTAACTTGTACTTTAACACCAGCTTTTGTTGTTTTACTATAATAAAATTCAGAAAATGACCGCGACCTATTATTTTGTACAGTAATCGGAAAGGGACCTTTAGGTTGACATGGACCTGAAACTTTTTGCATTTGTAATCTGTATTTTGTAGCCTTTTGTATGTGTTCGCTATATTTTGTAGCCATTTGAATTTGTACTTATGTTATCTATATGTGAACCCCTGGCGCTCGTCGCCGTGATGGGATATTGTGCTGTAAATCTACTTCACAATAAAGATGTATTTATTTATTTATTATCGTATGAGTTTGAATAGTTCAAATGAGTTTGTGTCTGGACTTACTGCTTCATTTTCCACAACTTGATGGTCTTGATCGTCATTTGTTCTTGCCAGATCCAATGAAGCAGGGCGATCATCATTCAATTCAGCTGGTACATTATGTGGATTGGCTTGCGGTTGTTGTTGGAAAAAATTATCAATCTTCTGCATTTTGTTTAATTTTTTGGTGGTTTCCCTTAATTTTTTTCATTTTTGTGCACCGCTAAGGTGTTTATATACAAGCAGAAATGTGAACAGAGGAAGCTTCGTGTCTTTTAATTTTATTAGATAAATTTTTCCAGTCAGATATGCCATTTTTTTATATATGTGCCTTTACCCCGTAAATTGCAGTTGGCCAGACATCTGCAATTTATGGGGTAAAGTAAAAGAAAACAAACCTTAGATTTTTTAAATTATGCGAAACTTCATGCGTAAATTGATTAAAATGGCCGGTTGCACCAATGTAACTTAAATTTTAAGTGTCCCTTAAATTGACAATATCGTATCAAAACGAAATGGCAAATGAGTTATTGAGTGTTGCATCAAAATTTTGATGTGCAGTTCTTTGTTTAAGTCTCATTGGTGCAACTGGGCATAAAAATAATAACTTACCGTGTTAAGTGCGAGGTGTTTCGAAAACAGCTTCAAAACAGTGAACAATAATAATTGAAATCATATAAGATAAGATTCAATAGCGTCACTAAAGTCTATTTGGTTTAAAGTGCAGCGCAGCTTGGTATGGAGTGCAAATTTGATGGCTTGTGATTGGTGCAGATGCAAGACGATGCAGACTGTCCCAATGTTTATATTTATGTTAACCATTGTTAACACTGATCAATCCAACTTACGTCCTTTTCTTACTACACACGATTTATGGTCATCACATATTCGTCTTCTTTCCTGAATACAAGTATAATATATCGCCATTTCTAACCGTAAAATGTTCCAGCGTAAATTGGTCTTTCCAAGCACCCCCCCCCCCCCCACCACTCACTCTTAAACCAAATGGAGTTTAGCTGTCTTTTGTTCACCCAAGGAATACACCAAAGCCCAAAGGTGATCTCATGTCGCAGACCAAAATGAAACATAACAAAGTTTTGCTAGGCAATAACATACTTACCATTTAAATACCTTTCCTATTTGTTTCCCACACACAAACATATAACAAAGGAGGTCACAAATTAATATGAAAACAATTAAATAAAATTAGCAAAAGGCGGAAATTGCTTTGCCTGCCTACATGGTAGCTACGCCGCTGCTCTCGTGTTTGGGATTTTCATAAAAAAAATAAATAAATAAAACAAAATGTCACAAAGCAGGTTAGGCAGATTATGAGAAATCTTTGGCAAAGGATGCAAAGAAAAACAGCAAAGAATTCTTTACTTATGTAAACTCTAGGAGGAAGGGAATCAGATCAGTCCACTTGATATCGATGGTTCAACTGTTGATGATCCTGCTCAGGTATCTAACAAACTGAATGAGTATTTTGCATCTACATTTACACATGAGGAGTTATTCAGGGTGGGGAACACCAGATGTGTATTAAACTATGGTAGAGAATTAAATGATTTTGTAAATAACTGAGAGCAAAGTGGAGGAGAAATTGTTGAAGATAAACATAAAAGAGGCACCTGGGTTGGATGGGGTCTGTCCAGTTATATTAAGGGAAGCAGCAAACAATGCAATCAAACCCTTAGCCATAATGATGAGAGCTTCTTTGGACTCAGGGGATATACCCATGGACTAGAGATGTGCAAATGTGACCCCAATTCACAATGGAAAATCAAAGGGTGACGTATGTAATTATGTAAATGAATGTAACTAGTAATTATGTTTAACTTCTGTTCCGGGGAAATTAATGGAGGCACTGGTTAAAGAAAAACTGCAGGAACATCTAGACAACACTTCGGTTATAGTTTGGACACAGCCATGGGTTTGTTAAGGGGACGTCTTGTCTGACCGATTTGATTGGATACTATGATGTGGTCAGAAAGGAACTGGATGCAAAAATATAATTCTGATATCATATACTTGGATCTTAGGAAATCTTTTGATACTGTTGCACATGGAAAATACTGTACAAATTGGAGTAGTATGGCATTAAGGGCAAAATGCTACAATGGATAAAGGGATGGTTGAATGGGAGAAGACAGAGTGGTAATCAATGGACACTGCTCGTCGTGGACTAATTTATTAGTGGATTCCCCCAGGGTTCAATGTAGGGTCTGCTGTTGTTTTCTGTATTTATTAATGATATTGATGAAGGTATAATAGGCTTAATGTCTATGTTTGCAGATGATATGAAGTTTGGCAGGGTGACACTAATGACAGAATGCTACTGCAAGAGGATCTAGAAACGGTTAGCAGATGGACTGAGAGGTAGCATTAGTAGAGGCATCATATGCCTCTGTTACTGCTAATGCTAAAATAGCACATCAATGCACTGTGATCACTGTTACCTAATTGTTCCTTTATCTGCAACTGAAGTTTAACATTGACAAATGTAAAGTACTGAATATGGGTAGCATAACCCCAGAGTAACATATTAACTGTGGGGCACTATACTCAAGGTGGTAGAGAAAGAAAAGGACCTGGGGGTGATTGTGTAGTCAGATATGAAGTTTTGTGAGCAGTGCAGACAGTCTGCAAGAGTAGCTCATTGTGTCTTGTCAATTATATACAGGAATTTTTGTAGCAGAGATAAGGAAGTGATTATCCCCTTGTATAAGGCAATGGTCAGGCCACACTTTGAGTACTGTATACTGGTCTGAAGGCCTCATTTTAAGAAGGATGTACAGGGAAGGGCAACAAGATTAGTGAATGGAACAAAGGTTTGCTCTTACGAAGAAAGGCTTAAGATTTACAAATTACAGTGTCTGGAGACTAGGCACTTGGGAGGTGATCTGATTGAGGTGTATAAGGCCTTGGATGGTTTGAGCAAGCTCAATGCTGATGGGATTCTGCCTCTTCCCAAATTAATTGCCTGAGGGGACATAAATTAGCATTAGCATTAGTAGAGGCACATGATGCAAGAAAGCAAGCTTATGCAGCATCAGCCGAAAAAAAAAAAAAAAAAAAAAAAAAAACCTCCCACAATTCACCTCTCCATTTGTTCCAAATGCCTGTCTAGCTCAGCCTTAAATTTATTTATGCTATCAACTTCCACAACAAAAGACGGAAGTCTGTTCCACCAATCAACCGCCCGCTGGATAAAGGCAAATTTCGCACAGCTACTCTACAACTGCCTTTCCTCAATTTGAATCTATGCCCCCTCAGGTTCTTAATCTGAGCAAGAGGAAGAATCCCATCAGCATTCAGCTTGCTCAACCCATTCAAGGCTTTATACACCTCAATCAGATCACCTCGCAGGTGCCTACTCTCCATATGCTGCAATTTGCAGAACTTTAGTCTTTCTTGGTAAGAGCACCCCTTTGTTCCCCTCACCAATCTTGTTGCCCTTCTTTGTACTCATTCTAACAACTCTACATCCTTCCACAATTAGGCCTCCAAACCTGTACACAGTACTCTAGGTGTGGCCTGACCACTGCCTTGTACAATGGGATAATCACGTCCCTGTCCCTGCTGGCAAAATTCCTATACATCATTGACAATACTCCATGACCTGCCCTGGCAGCCAGTCTGCACTGATCAGCAAACTTCATATTTGACTGCACAATTACCCCCCGGTCTTTTTCACTTTCCGCTTCCCTGAGTGTAGTACCACACAGTTGGTATGTTTCTTTTAGGTTATCGCTGCCCATGTGCAGTACTTTGCATTTGTTAAACTTCGGTTGCCACTTCTCAGCCCATTTGCCCAACTTATCTAGATCCAGTTGGAGTAGCATACTATCTTTACTGTCGTTAAAAACCCTGCCAACCTTTGTATCATCTGCAAACTTGGACATTAGTCCTTCATCAATATCATTGATAAATATACAAAACAACAATGGGCTCAATACCGAACCCTGTGGAACTCCACTAATAACATTAATCCACGAAGAGCAATGTCCATTGATTACCACTGTCTTTTCCCACTCAACCGTCCTTTTATACATTGTAGCAACTTGCCCTTAATACCATACTGCTCCAATTTCTACAGTAGCCTTCCGTGTGCAACAGTATCAAAAGCTTTTCTGAAATCCAAGTATATGATATCAAAATTAATTTTGACATTCAGTTCCTTTGTGACCACATCATAGTATCCAATCAAATTGGTTAAACAGACCTCCTTTTAACAAACCCATGCTGTGTCTTAACTATTACTGCAGTCTTGTCTAGATGATTCTGCAATGCTTCTTTAACCAGTGATTTCATAATTTTCCCCGGAACACAAGTTAAACTAACAGGGCTATAGTTACTTATCCCTTAAATATTTTAACTTTTATTGTTTTCATTGCAATTAATTAAATATTTAATGAATCACATATTCATTCCTTAAATATTTACTGAATTATATCAAAGTTAATTATAGTATTTCCCCCAGTAGGGTATTCACTTTCAATCTGCATCATTGAATAATAAGATAAAAAAATAAAACAATCAGAAACAATGGTCTTTATATCCGAAATAAAATTTTTCTTGACTACCTTCTGGCCAAATCTTGAGGTAGTCAAATGTGTGCAAAAAAAGGTAATTGAGACTCTGTGGAAAATTAGCACTGGAATGTGCAGTTTTTGATGAAAATGGCATCGGAAAGATTTTTTTACAAATAAAAAAATTATTTTTTTTCCAGATATGTACTTTTCCAAATAAAAAATAATGATGTATATTGAAAGTGAATACCATACTGGGGGAATATTGTAATTAACTTTGATATAATTCATTAAATATTGAATGAAGGAATATGTAATTCATTAAATATTTATTGAATTGCATCGAAAACAATAAAAGTATAAATATTTAAGGTTTTTTTTTTTTTAATGTACAACAATATACCCGAATACCATCTAAAATTATAAATTATGCCCTTTAATGAGCATATCACACCAATATACTCTGTGAAAATACAAAAATGGTTATGTAAATAAGTAAATGGTTAAAAATGAAAAAATAATAAAATCAATTTAATGCAAATTTTAAATTTTCAATTTGATTGAAAAAAAAAAAAGAAATGATATACACATCACACTCATTAAACATACCTAGGAAGGGAACTGCTTTGAGCTTCAAATCGAATGCATTCTTTTCTTTCAAAGTTTTTCAGTATATATTTGACTAATGTTTGATGGGTTATCTGTCACAATTCAAAAAAAAAAAAAAAAAAAAAAATTACTGCTAAGTTGTAATTGTCAAAATGAATTCATAATGACAAATATTTCACCAATCACCTAATATAATCATGAAGAAATCATTGATTGACAAGCTGTTCACAAAAATACAGAACTTTCAAGGCCTGCTGTGAGTAATCATGAAACAGATAAATACATGTGCTACGTTAGGGGTATCTAAGAGTAAGAACATATGCATGCATACTTTCATGTACACTAATGCTAGGAGCATTGTAAATAAATTTGATGAATTTCAAGTACAGATCAAGTTATCAAATGAAGAAATTGTTCAGATAGCAAAAACATGGTGTTACTCAGTCACAAGCAATGCTAAATTTGAATGTGTAAAGTCAAAGTACACAGGAAGTACAGACAGGACAGGAGGGGTGGTGGAGTTAAGTTCTTAGTTAAGGAGCATATTAAATCTAAGGCAGTGTATCCAGTCAACATGGGTGACCAGTGTAATGCTGAGACAGTTTGGTGTGACATAATCACTAGGAAAGCAAAACTGGGAGTAGGAGTGTATTATAATACACTCGTGACTCTAATGAGTACAACGAACTCATCAGAGTCATGAGTTCGTTGCAGAGAAATAGATGAGGCCAGTAAATCAAAATGTCTTTTAATGGGGGATTTTAACTTTAGCATTAGCATTAGCATTAGTAGAGGCATATGATGCAAGAAAGCAAGCTTATTCAGCATCAGCCAAAAAAAAAAGAAAAAAAAAAAAAAAAACAACCACTACTCCCATTTCACCCCTCAATTCGTTCGAAATATCTGTCCAGCTGAGCCTTAAATTTGTTTAGGCTATCAACTTCAACAACAAGCGATGGAAGTCTATTCCACAAACCAACTGCCCGCTGGCTAAAGGCGAATTTCCGCACATCTATCCGACATCCGTCCTTCCTCAATTTGAATTTATGCCCTCTCAGGTGATTATTCTGAGCAAGAGGAAGAATTCCATCGGCATTGAGCATGCTCAAGCCATTCAAAGCCTTGTACACCTCTATCAGATCACCTCGGCGATGCCTAGTCTCCAGGCTCTGTAATTTGCAAAACTTAAGCCTTTCTTCGTAAGAGCAACCCTTTGTTCCATTCACTAATCTTGTTGCCCTTCTCTGTTACAGCAGTATTCGTACCAATAACAACATGTGCTTCGGGAGTCTGGTTCCATAGAGCCGTTAATGTTAAACTCCGTTCCAAGCTCATCTCCATTCAACGGATTATGCTGCTTGCCATGCTCCGGGCCTGCAGGACAGTGTCCTCTGCTGCTCTGCAGGTCCTTGCTGGAGTCTTACCACTAGACCTGCATGTCATCTTCAAAGGACTATGCTATCGTCTAAAGCACGGAGTTCCCGGCGAGATTCTCGGCATCTCATGCAACTTAACTGCTAACATCAAAGACGAGAAACGGAGAATCTGGAATGAACTTATCAGTGTGTGGCAATCACGATGGGATTCCAGTACTACTGGTCAAGTCACCCACTCTTTTGTTCCTGCAGTCACCTTCCCTCTCAACAAGAGCGTCCGCCAATGGTTTTCTCCTAGCCTAACAACATCGTATATACTTACTGGGCACGGCTCCATCAACTCCAAACTATTTCAATTTGCCTTGTCTGACACCAATCTCTGCTTGTGTGGTGGTGAGGAAACCTGGACGCACATTCTGTATCGCTGCAACCTGTACCACGATGACAGAAATACATTACAAGCTGCTGTCAGCAACTTCTCTGAAGGAAATGAAGTGGCGCTGACTGAAAATTCTCAATCGTTCTCAGCTCTACAACAGTTCTGCTCTGCTGTTTTCACTAAAAGAAAGCAACTCTTCTCAAGTTTATCAACATATCAACAACAAGGAACCAACCCAACACTTGCAATGTCTATAGCCTCTTGAAACTGATATCGCCTGCCATCTATTCTCTTTTTTTTTTTTTTTTTTTTTTTTTTATTAGCTGGTACCCCAGTTTGGGCAGCTGTGGATACAGGATTAGCTAACACCCATTGGTATATAGCACTACCTTCAGTGGGTGCGGTTTTCGTTCTTCCTAGGATAGGAAAAGACTGCTGTCTAGTGGTTCCTGGGACACAAGTAATACTTCTGATTAATTACGTGATGCGATTTGCTCTGTGAACATGATACATGTTTATCACACCTATAACATTGTAGTTAACACGATTATATGTATATATCATTGTATGTATCATTATATATTGTATCATATATATATCATTGTATATATATCTATGCATGTACATAGCGGATTTGCCAGTTTCTGGCTAGGGGCCGCTTGCTGTTCTTTGTTAATAAAGAAGAAGAACATCTGCCCTTCTCTGTACTCGTTCCAGCAGCTCTACATCCTTCTTGAAATGAGGCCTCCAGACCTGTATACAGTACTCAAGGTGTGGCCTGACCAATGCCTTATACAAGGGAATAATCACATCCCTGTCCCTGCTAGAAAAATTCCTGTATATCATTGACAAGACACCATGAGCTACTCTTGCAGCTCGTCTGCACTGCTCAGAGAACTTCATATCTGCCTGCACAATTACCCCCAGGTCCTTTTCATTCTCTACCACTGTCAGCGTAGTACCACAGAGTTGATACGTTGATCTGGGGTTACTGTTTCCCATATGTAGTACTTTACATTTGTCAATGTTAAACTTCATTTGCCACCTCTCAGCCCATCTGCTCAACCTTTCCAGATCCTGTTGCAGCAGCATAGTATCAGTAGTGTCCTTAACAACCCTGCCAACCTTTGTATCGTCTGCAAACTTGGACATTAAGCCTGATACACCATCATCAATATCATTTATAAATACAGAAAACAACAATGGACCCAACACTGAACCCTGAGGAACTCCACTAATAACATTAGTCCACGTTGAGCAGTGTCCATTGATTACCACTCTCTGTCTTCTGCCACTCAACCATCCCTTTATCCATAGCAGCAATTTGCCTCGAATGCCACACTTCTCCAATTTGTGCAGCAGTCTTCCATGCGCAACAGTATCAAAAGCCTTTCTAAGATCCAAATATATAATATCAAAGTTATTCCCTGCATCCAGTTCTTTTGTGACTACATCATAGTATCCAATCAAATTGGTCAGACAAGACCTGCCCTTAACAAACCCATGCTGTGTCTGAGCTATAACTGAATTCTTGTCCAGATGATCCTGCAGTGCTTCTTTAACCAGTGCCTCCATTAATTTTCCTGGAACCGAAGTTAAACTAACAGGTCTATAATTACTTGTGTCAGCCTTTGATCCTCCTTTGTGAATTGGGGTTACATTTGCACATCTCCAGTCCATGGGTACCTCCCCTGAGTCCAAAGAAGCTCTCATAATTATGGCTAGGGGTTTGCTTACTTCCTTTGCTGCCTCCTTTAATATAACTGGATAGATCCCATCCACCCCGGGTGCCTTTTTTATGTTTATCCTCAACAATTTCTCCTCCACTTTCCTCTCAGTTATTAGAAAATCATCTAGCTCACTGCCAATGTTTACTTCACCTACGACATTCCCCTTCCTGAATAACTCCTCATGTGTGAATGTAGATGCAAAATACTCGTTTAGATTGTTAGCCACCTGAGCTGGATCCTCAACTGTTGAACCATCAACATCCAGTGGACCAATCTGATTCATCCCTTTCCTTCTTGAGTTTAAATAGGTAAAGAACTCTTTTCTGTTTTTCTTTGCATCCTTTGCCAAGGATTTCTCATAATCTGCCTTTGCCTGCCTAATCTCCTTTGTGACTTGGTTACAGACCAACTTATATCTATCATAGGCTTCCACGTCACCCATTAATTTGTATGTATCCCATGCATTTTTCTTCTCTGCCATATGTCTCATTAGTTCATCTGACAACCATTTAGGCCTGAACCTTGAACAATATTTCTTGGTTGGTATGTAAAGCCTGGTAGCTTCCAAGATTAGTTCCTTGAATGCTTCCCATTTTGAATTTGCTGTTGGTAACATCATCAGTTGGTCCCACTGTATAGAATTTAAATACTGTCTCAGACCAGCATAGTCTCCTTTACGAAAGCAAAAACCCTTCCCTTTACCTCTGATGGTAGTTACCTCCTTGAGTAAATCCCACTTCAGCACACTGTGATCACTGCCACCCAGTGGTTCATTTATCTGCAGATTCCTAATGCATGAAGAATCACTACTGATAATCAGATCAAGAGTATTACTCCCTCTAGTTGCCTCCCGAACATGCTGATGTAGAAAACAATCATCCAATAAATCCACAAAAGCCTTGCTAGTGTGTGAGTGACCAACCCACAAATTCCAGTCAATATCTGGGAAATTAAAATCCCCCATTATAAGACTCTCTGATTTACTGGCCCACTCTATTTCCCTGTACAGTATCTTATTATACTCATCAGAGTCATTAGGCCTATAGCACACTCCTACTCTCAATTTTGATTTACCTATGCTTATGTCACACCAAACTGACTCAACACTGCACTGTCCAGCGATGTCAACTGGCTTCACTTCCTTGGATTTTATGTGTTTTTTAACTAATAGCATAACCCCTCCTCCCTTCCTATCCTGTCTATCCTTTCTGTAGACGTTGTATTCCCCAAATTCCAGTTCTGCATTCCTTATATCTGTGTGACACCACGTCTCTGATATCCCAACAATATCTGCCTTTGATGTTTTGAGTAATACCTCAAATTCATCAAATTTATTTACTAAACTCCTAGCATTAGTGTACACGCAAGGATACATGCACCTGTTTCTATTCTTAGCTACCCTAACACAACCCATGTGTTTACTTGTACCGCAATGACTTCCAGCAGTCTCTGAAATATCCTGCATCTTGTTTTTCAGGCTTCTGCTCATTCCAATAGAAGCAGTGCAAGAATCTCTTTCACCTCTGCCCGTGGCTACTGTTAATCCATTAGTCTTTGTCTCCCCCCAAGCTAGCAGTTTTCCGATCCACCTAACACTGCCTCGATAGCATCAGCAAATATTCTTGCACCCTTTGTATTTAAGTGTATCCCATCCCTGTAGAAGCAATCTCTCCTGTTAACAAGTACAGTCCAGGCTGAAAAAAATTCTACCCCTTCAGCCTTGCACAATCTTTCCAGGGCCGAATTGATCGACAAGGCTCTCATCATATACTCCCTCCTATCGTGTCTGGGCAGAATTGCAGACACTTTCAAATTCAACCCTACATCACGGCTTTTTTTCAACAGTGACCTGTACTTGTTAAGTAATTCCGCTGGTCTCCTACTCTTAATATCATTAGTGCCAACGTGTACAACTATATCACCTTTTGTGCCCTTAAAAGATGATATCTGCTCTACAACGTCATCAACCTTTGCCCCTGGCAGACATACCCTGGTCCTGTTCCACCTATCCTTTTTACAAAGCATGTTCCCCGTTTCCCTGACAATTGAGTCACCAACAACTACTAGTTCCTGTTGGACCAGCGCATTCTGCCTTGGGGGCTGCCTCTGTGTTGCAAGATGACCAAGTCCAAGCTCTGGTGTTGATGTGGGCAGCTGAGAGCTTGATGGGCCCCTCAATTTATTTCCTTCGAGGGCATCCACCCTGTCCTTCAAGGTCTCATATAGGCCCATAACAACGCCGAGTTGTCGCCTAATTTCCTTGCACTCCTTGCATCGTGCACACACAAAGACATCCCCCATGGCAGTATCATGTCCCGTACCCGATTGCTCCGCAAATATCAAGCAAACAGTGCATCTTAAAAGGCCGTGATTCAGGGGGCAACCGCCCCCCTCAGTTCTCCCCTGAGTCACAGCACTCCCATTAGCTTGAGCCTTTTGCTTTGTTGCTCTGGTCAGAGTCATGATTTCGATTTAAATGTCAATAAAATTACAATTTCAGAACAAAATTAAAACCTTAAACTTGTATCTTAACACAGTTATAACGCTATATTTATTTTTCGGTATCGAATGTTATCTACGAGTTCCCTTTATATAACTTCCGTATCAAGTATGTATTAATTATTTGCTACGTTTGTACTCTAAGTCGTTATATATATATAGTTAAAAGTACAATTTAATTGACAATGAAGTTTAACAAGATTAATAGATGTACTGATTAATTGACAATATTATATTATGCACTATACTATACAAAGCTAATGCTATCGAATTCCGGATATGCTGTATCGCGCTTCAGTAACGAGTGTTATCTACGAAATCCCTTTATATAACTTCTGTATCAAGTTATGTATTAATTATTTATTTTTACTAATTATTTATGTTCCGTAACCTAAGTGGTTATATGTATAGTTAAAATTACAATTTAATTGCCAATGAAGTTCGACAAGATTAATAGATTTTACTGTTTAATTTTCACGTAGCAATGGCGGCCGTTTATGAACGGTAAACACGTGGATTTGATACCCTTTCCGATACTAAGTAATACCTACAAAATCTCTATCTAAGTTATTTTAACTTTAAGTACCGTAAATAGGAATATAAAGCTACTCTAGAAATAAGTTAATATGTCAATTTAAACTAATAAGGCAGAAAATAAATCAGAAAAAACTTCTCTATTCCAAGAGCGGCAGAAAGGCACGTCCACACAGGAAATCCTCGACCTCAGGACTCGCATTAAGAATCTGCAGCTAAAGGAACTTCCCAGATATTGACGGAAACTTGTGGGTTGGTCACTCGCACAACATTTGTGGAACTATTGGATGGTTGCTCTCAAACATGCTGCTACTACAGCAGCATGTTCGAGAGACAACTGAGGGAGTAATACTCTTGATCTGATCATCAGCAGTGATTATTCATGCATTAAGAATCTGCAGCTAAAGGAACCATTAGGGAACAGTGATCACAGTGTATTGATGTGGGGTTTACTTAAAGATGTAACTACCATCAAGGGTAAAGGAAAGGGTTTTTGCTTTCGTAAAAGCAACTACAGTGGACTCGGACAGTTTTTAAAAAATATACAGTGGGACTAACTGATGATGTTGTCATCATCAAATTCTAAACAGGAAGCATTCATTGATCCAATTGATGATCCTGCTGACAAGTTGAATAAGTACTTTGCATCTACATGCAAACGAGGAATTCTTAAGGGAGTGGATGGCAGAAGTACAGTAGACTCTTGATTTACCGGTATAGGTTTAACGGGACACTTCAAGACTCCAAATTAAAAAAAAAAAAAAACAGAATAGGAATTGTCACTTACTTACGACTTGCAAAACAGATGTTTTGCAAGTCGTAAGTAAGTGACAAGCAGGACGTTATAAAGTCGTCATTGGGATATTATTATCTTGCAACCCCCACGCTCAAAAAAAAAAAAAAAAAAAAGTTTGGTTTGTTTCAGTGCGTCGCTTCGATTGTTCTGTTTCGTCATACCGCAAAGAAAAAAATTTTTTTTGTTTATAAATCGCGAAAATGATGGGTAAACGCAAACGAGTTGCGCTTTTAATTAAACAAAAACTTAAAATTATTCAAAAGTTTGAAAACGGTGCATCCATTAAATCTCTAAAGAACCAGTTTGGTCGCGTATAGTTGGTGACAAAACTATACGCGACATTGTAAAAAATAAATGGAAGCATCATATTGGACACGCGAGTAGTGCGTGGTAAGTTTTTTATCTGTCGCCATATTTTTTACTTAGGTTGCTAAACATTTTTGGATATACTGTACTGTAGCAAGTCCCCCGACTTACGTAACTTCGAACTTACATTCATTTTTTTTTTTCTTTTTTAGGATTGTAAAATTTAAAACAGAATAATAAGCAATCAATAAAGACAATCATGGCACACGGGATTTGTAGTCACAAGCTTAAAAATAGGAATGAAAAAAATATTAAAATTTATTTAGGTTTTTTTTTTAATATGGCTGAAGATTTCGGTGAAGGGGACACACATTTCACCATGATAACGTAAAATCCCACAGAATTCCAGCCATTGGTATTATCGCAAATGCAATACGATCGAGTTTATTACCCTTTTATAATGAATTGCAGTAACAGAAAAGCCCAATAACCCGGAATGCGCAAATTGTTTTATGGTAGTGACCTCCAGAAAGGTGTTTTAGTAAAATGTGAGCTCGTGTGGGGTGATAATAGTGAGTTTGCCTTAACCTTGTGAAATTCTTTAAATAAAATTTAATTTTGACTGTTATCATGGTATCGACTAAGAGAATAAGTGACAGTGGTACTAGTAAATCTATCAAAAAAAAAAAAAAAAGGAAAGCAATCGATTCGGATCAGAAAATTAAAATAAGGATGTTTGAAAATGGTCAAACATGAACAAGTATCACGCGGAATTTAGATTTGTCAGTGTCAACAGTGAACACAATAATAAAGGAAAAGGACAGAATACGAGAAGCGGTGAAGGGATTGGCACCAATGAAGTCAACTATGATTACTAAGGCTACGAAATGCATATCAGTTTTTACTGTACAATTTCTTCCTTTAATGTTTTCTTTTCTTATGTGCCACTCCAACAATATATAACAATATAAAAATATATAACTATTTTTCTTCATTCTTCTGAGTATATTATGTAGTTTTTGTAATTTTGGCATATCACGGATATAGGAGCAATATTTTATTAGTCATTCCCTAGTTACGTAAAACTCGACTTACGTAAAAAGTCCTGGAACGTATGTTGGGGACTTGCAGTGTTTTTGGATTAACCGAGAAATCGATTATCCAGGATTTTTATTTTACCATCTATCCCGAAAATCGAGAGTGTACTGTATATCAAACTCTATCAGGGAGCTAAAGGATTTTTTAATAACTGAGAGGAAAGTGGAAGAGAAATTGCTGAAGAAATGCAATGTAAGAAATGCAACTGGGGTGGATGAATCCAATTATATTAGGGGAGGCAAAGCAAAGGAGGTACACAGACCCTTAGCCTTATTTTCATCAGTATCCTTTGATAGAGATATGCACAAGTATCTGCAATTCACAAAGGAGGAACAAAGAGTGACATGAGTAATTACAGAACTGTTAGCTTAACTACTGATCCAGTAAAAGCATTAGCATTAGAAGAGGCATACGATGCAAGAAAGCAAGCTTATGCAGCATCAGCCAAAAAAAAAAAAAAAAAAACCACTTCCACTTCACCCCTCCATTCGTTTGAAATACCTGTCCAGCTGAGCCTTAAATTTATTTAGGCTATCAACTTCCACAAGGGATGGAAGTCTGTTCCACCAACCAACTACCCGCTGGCTAAAAGCAAATTTCCGCACATCTATCCTACATCTGTCTTTCCTCAGTTTGAATTTATGTCCTCCCAAGTGATTATTCTGAGCAAGAGGAAGAATCCCATCGGCATTGAGCATGCTCAAGTCATTCAAAGTCTTATACACCTCTATCAGATCACCTCGCTAGTGCCTAGTCTCCAGTCACTGTAATTTGCAAAACTTAAGCCTTTCTTCATAAGAGCAACACTTTGTTCCATTCACTAATCTTGTTGCCTTTCTCTATATTCGTTCCAGCAGCTCTACATCGTTCTTGAAATGAGGCCTCCAGACCTGTATACAGTACTAAAGGTGTGGCCTGACCATTGCCTTATACAAGGGAATAATCACCTCCTTATCCCTGCTACAAAAATTCCAGCATATCATTGACAAGACACCATGAGCTACCCTTGCAGCCCATCTGCACTGCTCAGAGAACTTCATATCTGACTGCACAATTACCCCCAGGTCCTTTTCATTCTCTTCCACTGTCAGTGTAGTACCACAGAGTTGATACGTTACTCTGGGATTACTGCTTCCCATATGTAGTCCTTTACATTTGTCAATGTTAAACTTCATTTGCCACCTCTCAGCCCATCTGCTCAACCTTTCCAGATCCTGTTGCAGCAGCAGCATAGCGTCAGTAGTGTACTTAACAACCCCACCAACCTTTGTATCGTCTGCAAACTTGGACATTAAGCTTGATATACCATCATCAATATCATTTATAAATACAGAAAACAATAATGGATCCAACACTGACCCCTAAGGGACTCCACTAATAACATTAGTCCACGATGAGCAGTGTCCATTGATTACCACTCTCTGTCTTCTCCCCCTCAGCCATCCCTTTATCCATAGCAGTAATTTGCCTCCAGTGCCACACTGCTCCAATTTGTGCAGCAGTCTTCCATGTGCAACAGTATCAA